>NC_054372.1:26672896-26760396 GCF_017654675.1 Xenopus laevis
ACCGACAGGAGTCTGTGTTTTAATATTAGTTGGATCATAATTAGTAATCGAGCGTTTGTGCTCACCGATCCTTATACACACTTTTCTTTTCATTTGGCCAACGTATATCTTCCCACATGGACATTTTAAACCATACACAACATATTCAAAATTGCAGGTGCTGTACTGTTTCAATGGTATTCTATTTCCTTTCAAATGGTGAATCACATCGGCACCTTTAATGATAGAACTGCAAATACTGCAATTTAGACATGGAAACGTTGAACACAAACGCTCTATTACTAATTATGATCCAACGAATATTAAAACACACACTCCTTTAGGTAAACATTTTTTTGAGCACAGACAACATAGCAGCGCTAGCCTAAGGTGGCAGGTACTAGAAGAGATTAAATTGCCATCACGAGGAGGTGATAGAAAGCTGATGCTTCTCCAATGTGAAGCTAAATAGATAGATTTCCTAAATGCTCTTGAACCTTTGGGTTTAAATGATGCTTTTAGTTATAAATGCTTCCTATAACTGATTTCCTTTTTCTATTATAGACAGAACATTAAACAGTTTGAATATCCCTTACATGAAACTGGATTGAATATTACAAAATGGTACGATTTTATTATTTATACTATTTATTAGACACTGTTACTATTTATGCTTTTAACATTATTACAATATTGTTGTGAGAATACAATATACAATTTGTGACAGAATAATTGATACTATTTACATACTATGTAAGGTAACTGTCCATTAGGTTGTGGTTCTGAATTATACAAGTGTATTTTGTTGCTTGGTGCATTATCGGAGCAGGCCATTAGATGGCAATACTCTGTTAGGTTAATGTTAATTATGTCTGGCCAGTAATTGGAGCTGACACACTTGTTGTTGGTGTAAATGGGTTAATAAATTGCTTGGGGTCTTTTGGAATTTGCAAATCTCCCGTGAAAATTTGCTGGTGTCAACTTACGATTACAGTTATTTAGTGAAATCTTCAAATTTCACGATTTTTGAGTGAAATCCTTCAAATTTCAATTTTTTTTCTGAAAACCTTCAAATTTCACGATTTTTTTGTGAAAACCTTCAAATTTCACGATTTTTTGTGAAAACCTTCAAATTTCACGATTTTTTGTGTGAGAACGTCCAATTTGCATGATTTTTTTGTGAAAACGTTCAAATTTCAAATTTTTTTCAGGAACTTTCTGATTACCCCATTCTTTCAGAATTTTTCGCAAATTTTTCAGGAAATTCGTGAATTTTTCGGCAAAGTGAAACGGGAGAAATTCGCCCATCACTATAAAACAGTAGCTTGTACTTGATCCCAACTAAGATAGAATTAATCCTTATTGGAAGCAAAATCAGCCTATTGGGTTTATTTCATGTTTACATGATTTTGTAGTAGACTTAAGGGTATAAAGATCCAAATTACAGAAAGATCCCTTATCCGGAAAACACCAGGTCCCAAGCATTCTGGATGTCAGGTCCCATACCTGTATAAATATGTTTTTTAAAAAGTTGTAGCTGTTTCAGAGAACTGAAAGGCAAAACAACTGCTGCTTCCAATTGCAATTACACTTACAAACAATCCTAAAGACACGGCAGGTTTTTTGTTGTTTTTTTTTTAATGAATTTATACTGGGGAGTTGTGTAGAATTTTCTTTCATCATTAAAAAAAAGCAAAACAGTTTTTGGGTCTACTTAAATAAGCACAGTTCCTTTGTTATATATCAGATATTGTTCTTTGTTTATTCTGCATCATGAAAGTCTTTCTTTTGAATGTAAAATAATTGTTGTAGAGCTGAGTGACACTTTATAGACGGTTGCTGGCCTCTGTTTCTTTCCTTGTAAAATGCTAATTTGTTTAATTATAGTTCATCTTTTTCATCGCTAATGCTAATCCTCTTCCACTAACCCACATAAGAAACCTCAAAAGTACTCAGCAAGAAACATATTGAATTATTTACAGAGACTGATTAACTTGCTATGAAATAAATGATTCAGGCAAGAAGTACAAAGCTGGATTCGTCTGAACTGATCCCACACATTTAGATTTTTAATACCAAATTTTATAGGAACGCTATAAATCTGTCTGCCTCGATTTGATATAAATACGGAGTCATACTGCTAGAGTATATTACAATTTGCAGTCTCAAGATGCATCATGATTTGCTCCTTGGCTGCCTCAAGCTGCAGAACAAGTCAATCGCTTGCTTTTTCCAAGATAAACAAAACAATTAATTTTCACTGCCCAATGTAGGTTCTGTTTTGCAAGTTCCTGAGTGTGATTCCTGTTTTGATGTCTGACCTTTGCCTGATCTTGACTATGTTTTTTTAGATTCTGATTCGTTAACTCGCTGCTCTATTGGTTTTTGACTTCGGCCTGTCCATCTGACTACTCTCTGCTTCATTCCCGTTCCTGCTGTCTATTCTCTGGTTCCCTTGCCTGCCCAGAACCTGTGCCCTGGTTCTCTCAAGTAAAGACCTGGTGGCATTCCAGTAATGGAGGGCTCCTCCTGAAGCAAAAGGTTGTTATAGGCAGAAGCGTGAGCCGTGACTGGAACCTTGGCTATTGTTCTGGATTTTAGGAAACCAAGCATGACATTACATTGGGCCAGAAATGAACCCTGAAGCTGCTGTTGCTTCTTCTGCCACCCCTGAAGCCATTCCAACCAGCCTTCTCCAGAGTCTCAGAACAAGAAGCAAAGCAATAATAGATTGTCCTGTGTTTGCAGAGGCCTTCTAAAACAGAGACCTGCTAAAAACCCTCCCAAACCTTAATCCCCCCTAATTTACCATTAAGGGGCAGATTTACTAAGGGTCGAATTTCGAAGTTAAAAAAACATCGAAATACGACCCTTGAATTGAAATCTTTAGACTTCGAATATAACAAGGTCGAAGGATTTTTCACCGAATTTAGCGTTCGGATGATCGAAGGAAAATTGTTCCATCGAACGATTAAATCCTTAGAATCAAACGATTCAACTAATTTTTAGCGTACGATCGAAGGATTTTCCTTCGATGTACAAAGACTTAGAACATGGTTGTAGAAGGTCCCCATCCTCTAAAAATTCAAGTTTTTCCCCCTTAAAAACGCTACTATAAAAATTTGAAGTTTAATAGATTTGATTATGATCCCCGTTCTCCTGTGTTGGGAAAAGGGAAGTGTTGACGTTTCAGCCTTTTTGGATTCTGGGACAGCTTGGAACTTTTTGGATGTTAATTTTGCCCACTGATTAGGTATTTCTACTCTTCCTCTGGTATATTTGGTCAGGGTCTTAACCACTGATGAGAGTCCTTTAGGCTGTAGGGTAGTGTATTCAAGATCTGATATTGTCCCTATGCCCATTGTTGTCACTCATACAGAACAAATATATTTGCAAATAATTAATTGCCCTGGTTGCCTTCCATGGTTAAAAATCCATAATCCCTTATTGACTGGGTTACCAGCGAAATTTTTCAACGTGAAATGGGTTGTAAGGAATCCATTTGTGAGTATCCAACATTTTAGGCACTGCTTCCCTTGAAGGTTTACCTTCCAGTTACTCAGCTTTTAGTGATGTGATTTCTAAGATGGCTGCTCTCCCCAGGTAGTCACATTACCCCCCCCCCCCCATAGCTGGAGGAGGACGAGAATGGTGACAAACTACTCTGGCAGGCTTCAACAGGAAAACATGAAAACATAATGAATCTTGAGCTCAGGAGGCAATAAAACAGTAGTAGGATTAATATTTTAGCAGAAGGAACTTTCAGAAGAATATTCTTAGAAGACAACCAGACTCTATCACCAACCTGGTATTCAGGACACTCTATTCTGTATCTGTCAGTAGCACTTTTCTGGGCAACCACAGAAGATATTTTGAGAATTTTGAACCTTCTGCTAAATTTCAGAAAAATATTCAACCAGAGAATTAGCAGCAGGAACTTCTGAACATTGATCAGAGAAAGAAAAGGCTTTAAAGAAAGGTGTCTCCCAAATAGAAGCATGTGGAATAAAATTACATGTTTTACTAAAACGTTGTATGGCAACTCCAGCAAAGTTCCAATAAAAATGTAATGCAAGGCCACAAAAGGTGCTACTGCACCCAAGGTCAAGTCAATTATCAGCCCTGGACACGCCCTCGTCCCCCAAAATCTGCCCAAGCCTCCAATATTGCACCTTGCTTTTGCAGCCTTGCATTTTTACTTACATTTTGCCTAGGACACCTCCATTGGCAAATTTTTTGCATTTAATATATTTTCTTACCATCTCCTGCTGTGGAACTCTGAATGGGGCGCAAAAGTCTCGGTGAACTAGAATTTGCTATAGTATATCAACAATTTCACATACATACACAAAACAATCTTTGAGCCCCGTGGAACAACTATTTTGTGTTTAACTCACACATATGTAATATTTACAGAAACAAAGGGCAGATAATAGCCTTTAAAATCAACCCCAGCCTTAATATACATTATCCTTTGCCTCTACACTCCCAATAATATGCTTTGATCCAAAATCTCAAGGTGTTATTTACTAAAACTCAACTTTTTCTCACTGTTTGGCAACCAAACTCCCAAACCTGAATCCCCTTTATTTACTTATATAAGTTCTCGAAAAATTTGCTGCGAAAAAACCTTGCGAACGTCAATTTGAATCAACTTTTTCTAATTGATGCTCTGAGAACTCAACTTTATTGAGTTGTGACCCGGAAAAACGTCAATTTATCAGATTATCAAACGAAAACCAGCGCAAACAATCCGAAACTTTCTAGAATCCTGAAGGTAAAAAACAGGTTGTAAAAGTGAAAGGCACCATCTGCCATTGACTTCTACTTGATTTCAACAGGTTTTAGGTGGAGTATTTTCAGATTCTCATTTCTCTCATTTATTGTGGTGAGTTCTAAATTTGCACTTTGATAGATCTGACCCACTTAGGTGTCGAAATTTAATCATTTTCTAAATATTCCATATAAATAAAAAATATATGATTGACACCAGGTGGCGCTGGTGCACTTTAAAAAAAAAAAACAACATCCTACAAACTTTGGGGAATGTCATTGCTTAGCTCCCATTTTCACTGTTTATTAAAATGTTTATATAATGGCAAGTGCTATAAATAGGGAAACAAACCCAATAAAAGGGGGAAAAAATGAATTCAGTTGGTCCATGCTTGCTTCAGCATTAAAAAAGAAACAACTTTTTTGTTGTTGTTGTTCATAGTGTAAAATCACTGACATGCAAATTTGTTAGGCACCCCTAGTGACTCTGTTGGCTACCTCTCTACCCAGTGCTCCTCTTTTCAAATAGTTGTGTGGAGTGTGCCTCCTCCATGTTTTTCCAGGTTCCCATGTATCCTTTGTGCCAGTTCTAACATGGCATAGGCACAAAATAGTGCAGAAATCTGCAAAAAAAGTTCAATACTCTGCATACAAGTATCTGGGTGGCACAAGGGGTACCCGCAAGCCTGCAACAAGATCCGGGTCGGAATGGAGCATTTGTTGCCCACCGGGACTGCAACCCAAAGGGCCCTCCTGGCAGTCACGGGGGGCCCCTCCCGACCTTTACATTATGCCCCTCTGCACTTATTAATAGTTCTTTTTTCGTCATACTGGGGAGCCTTTTATTTGCAAGAACTTGCAGCAAATCAGGTTTCCGCATTTGAGAGAGACATGGCTGGCATGGGCTAATGAATTGAATTTGTACAGAATGAGCAAATGGGAAGGGCAGGGGTCCTTTGAGCAGGACAGGCAAATTATCTATGACGACGTCCTCATCATGGAAATGGCAATGGAAATCAGGTCGCCAGCCAGTATCCACAGTCATTACTGATTTAATTATGGTGTATTAGTAGACAGCAAATTGCTGCACTCTAGATCCTGGTTTCCGCTTGTGTCTTGTATTATAGGTTTTCTTCTTCTGCACTATGCATTGGTTTTTGCTGTGCTGTGCATCCCCCCTCCCTTTTAGACAAACCTCAAGCTCTCATTATGCCCACCCCCCTCTATACAGAGAGTCATGTTACTCATTTCATGAAAGGCATTAATACAACATAGTTTGTGCACCTTTCTGGTAGGTAAACTAATACTGTTCTATGAAAATTACCTTAACCTAGTGAAAATCCGAATTGTACAATTTTTTTGTAGGTTTTTCCCAAATTTCTCAAATTTTTCAGATTTTTTTCCTAAAAGTCAGAAATAGTTAGATCTTCTGGTTAATTCCAGTGCAGACCACAGAAACTTCCAAATAGAATAGGGACCTCTCCCATTGACTTATGCAACCTTGTAGGTCTGAGATGCCCGATTTTCGGATTTGGACTCTTTCCATGCTCAGGGTTTAATAAATGTTGAAAAATTCTAGTTTTTTTTCCAATAAAAATGCAGATTTTATAGTAAATACAACCTTGAATTCGTCGAGTTTTTGTCATCCGTATTTTAATAAATAAATCCCTAAAAGTTAATTTAAAGGTGAACCACCCTTTTATGATCATATACAGTAGTTGACTATGTTAATAAAAGCTGCTGGACTGTGTTCTCAAACACCCACAAATGTTGCCTGAGCCATAGTAGTTTGTATTACTGCTAGATTTCAACCCATGATTATCATGTTTTGCTGCATAAAAAGTTTCTGGCATCATGTTATTTTAGGCATCAAAATTTTGGTAAGGGCTTTATGTGGCTTCTTTCATTCGTGAGTTAATTGTAATAGATTAGTCTGTGACCAGTTGCATCTGGATAATGAATAATGCATGGCTATTTATAGGAATCTTCGAATAAAATGATATAATTTGATAATTAATAGAGGTTCCTGGCAAGTTGAGCTTTCAGACGTTCAGGGGCAGGCATTGGAAACTTGTCTATTATACAGTGCTCTACTTTCCTTTAGAATTAATATGCCATTTGTAAAGATTCCTCTTTAAAGGACTTATTAATTAAATTGCAATTAAACTGCCCTAATTGCATTTCTGCATGGATACACACTGCGCAAATTCATTAAGAAGCTCTCTCCATCCGGTTCTGGTTACTTTGTCTAGTATTATGGAGAGACCAAGTTCTCGGTTTTGGAGACTTAACGAATCTTTGTTGAGTGTTCCTGACGTAGTCTCTACCATCCGGGACTCTTTAGAGGCATTTTTTGATGAGAATGAGCGTTCAGTCTCCTCAAGCGTGCTGTTATGGGAAGCTCATAAACCAGTCATCCGGGGAAAATTTATTCAGCTAGGGTCTAGACGAAAGCGTGATAGAGAATCCAAACTAAAATCTTTGCAACGGGATTTAGATAATCTGATCTCCCAGCAGGCTGATTCCCCTTTGTTAGACTTCTCTACGCAAATTAGACAGCTCCAGAACGATTTGGATTTACTGATGACAACCAATGCAGAAAAAAAATTGAGATGGGCTAAAAATAAAATGTATTGTTGTATTGACAAACCGGGTAAGATGCTAGCCCGTAAGTTGAATGAGCGTAATACCCCTCCCCAGATTCATAGGATTAGGTCCTCTCAGGGTTCTCTGACGGGAAATCCGAGTAAGATAGCTACCGAATTTGCAAATTTTTACCGGAGATTGTATTCTGAACCTGGCCGGGTGTCTGTGGCAACATATGACAAATTCTTTAGGGGATTTACTATCCCATCTTTGACTCCCGCTCAGGTCCAGTATATGGAGGACGATATTACGTTAGAGGAAGTCCAACAGGCTGTTAAACAATTAGATACTTGTAAAGCTCCAGGACTTGATGGCCTCCCCAATGTTTACTATAAAAAATTTCTCAAGGAGTTAGGTCCTCATTTAACTACCATGTTGAATGAGCTTAAAGTAGGAGGGGAATTTCAAGCAGAAACTTTGAAAGCTAAAATTTCAGCTATCCCTAAGCCTGACTCGGATTGGTCCGATTGCAAAAACTACCGGCCCATTTCGGTCTTAAACACAGACGTTAAACTTTTGGGGAAAATTTTGGCAGTTAGAATTAACTCTTTTCTCCCCCAGATAGTCCATAGGGATCAAGTGGGCTTCGTCCCGGGTCGTCAGGCAGCTGATGCAATTAGACGCCTCATCTTGTTGGCTCATCATGCTAAATTGTCTGGAGTTAAAACGATGCTGTTGAAATTGGATATTCGGAAGGCTTTTGACTCCCTTCATTGGGACTATTTGTATTATTCACTGGGGAGATGGGGTTTCGGGGGGAATTTTATGACTTGGGTCAAGTCCTTATACCACAATCCATCTGCGATAGTCAATATTATGGGGTTTCCATCAACTGTCTTCCCAATCTACCGGGGAACGCGCCAGGGATGCCCCCTATCCCCAATCTTGTTCAACTTGGCTATTGAGCCGTTGGCAGCAGCGATTCGGGCTAATGCGGATATAAAAGGTGTAGAGGTTGCTGGTATTCAGCACAAGGTTAGTTTATTTGCAGACGACTTAACTTTAGTGATCTCTAACCCTCTTACCTCCCTCCCAAACCTGTTTAGACAGTTAGAGGTCTTTGGCGCCATATCGGGACTCCAAATCAACCATAATAAGACTGAAGCACTGAATGTTAATCTATCCCCTGGAGCGGTTAAATTATTGCAGCTTAACTTTGAATTTACCTGGCATCCACACTTTATTTCGATTTTAGGAGTTAAATTGACAGCTACGTATGATACATTGTATAAATATAATTACCCCCCATTATTTAAAACTCTGTTCGCTCTACTTAATAAATGGAAACATCATCATATTACGTGGATAGGCAGAATCCATTCGATTAAGATGACTATTTTACCAAAAATTTTATACTTTTTCCGGACGCTTCCTGTGCCAATCCCTTTAGATGATTTATCCCGTTTTACGGCTAAAATTCTCAGATTTGTTTGGGCCCAGAAGCCATCCAGAGTTCGCCAGTCGATACTGATGTGTCCCAGGAATCGAGGGGGACTTGGTCTTCCTAATTGGTTATTTTATTTTAAAGCGGCCCAAGTTTCCCAGATTCTAGCACTTCATTCCACAATCGATACCCCTCTTTGGGTGTCTCTAGAAGAGGCTTATTCTGCTCCATACTCCCCGGCCGCTTTGATTTGGTGTCCTCCCAAATTTCGCCCACAGGCAGGGAGTGTCTGTTTACGTCATACGTTGAAATTGTGGGATTCTGTTAGTAAAAAATTTAAGTTACAAGCACCTCATTCCCCTGCTATGCCATTATGGGGTAACCCTTTGTTTGACCCTGGAATACAGAATTCAATCTTTGCATGGTGGTCTCTTGCCAATATACATAACTTGGAGCACTTATATACCCTAACTAAACCTTATACCCCCCAGGACCTTATAAATAAGTATTCGGTTCCGCTAGCAGAGCATTTTCGCATGAGGCAATTATTACACTTTGCTCACTCCCAGTGGGACCAGTGCCCGTTGGCGAGTAAGTCACCTACCTTTTTTGAACATTGGTGTCTGAAGCACCCCCACGCCAAGAAAGTAATCTCATTGTTATATACCAATTTCTACGACAATATTGAACCTTCCCACTTAGTGTACACTGGCTCCTGGCAGGAGGACCTCCAGTGTCCAATAGATAAGGAAGACTGGCAATCAATTTGGGTCAACACTATGAAATCTTCCAGGAATGTTTCTTTATTGGAGGTCAATTACAAAGTTTTACTTAGATGGTATTTGGTCCCAGCTCGTATTGCCAAATTTGCTCCTGCAGCGGATCCTGCTTGTTTTAGGGGTTGTGGGCAAGTGGGCTCCATGGTCCACATCTGGTGGGAGTGTCCATCCGTCCGACGATTTTGGATTCGTATCTTCACCATGTTACATTCTATATTCCAGGTGGTGATCCCGAAACATCCAGTAACTGCTCTCTTAGGTAAACAACCTGAGGTACTTTCAAAGGTTCAATTTCAATTGTTTACTGCGATTATGACTGCAGCTAAGAAAACTATAGCGGGAGCTTGGAAGACTAAACAAATATCTATTGACATAACTAAACAAAAAATAGACTGGATAATGTCACAAGAGAAATTGACTAGTATTCTTTTAGACTCACATAGTAAGTTTGTGTTGGCATGGACACCATGGCTGGAATACAGATATGGGACAGATGGTTATGCAGCATTACTTAGCATTTAAGCATTGTCGTTTGGGAATTTTCACACAATTGAGTGTGTGTTTTGATGGGGCTAGAGTTTAGGTTGTCTTTTTCTTTACTATATATTTTCTTTTTGTGTTTTTTATTATATTGTTTTATTTGGTTTAACATATGGTTTACACTACACAGGACTGGTCATAGCATGGGATATGACTGATAGCAGTACCGACTGTCTCTAATTTCTGTTTTTCCTATGTTGATCTATGCTTGTTCCAGTCACTTGCTCGCCTCACTCTAATTTTTTGGTACATATGATGTTTGCTCCATTGTACTGTACTGCTTTTTTTCTGATTGCACATGGCTACCTGTGTCTTTGTTTTGTAAAATGCTAATAAAAATTATTGAAAGAAAGAAGCTCTCTCAAATACAGAACCATCACAAAGTCTATTTTAGGGTTCTCTCCATTTTCTTTGCAGATTAGTGTCATATGCAAATATGGTAATGCTATGAAAAGAAAGACATTTATTAGGTGGCTGCGATACAATTCCTCTTAAATGTTAGCTGTGGTTTTATCTATTAGCATTATATTGAGACATTTGGGCTGGTTTTACTTGCACCCCTTTATATTTACATGGTGATTCTGACTACTGCTTCCGAAAAGTATCTTATTGGCTTAAAGAGGATACCCTTCCTTTGAGGGCCATGCTAACATATTGAGTCTATTCACAGTGTTAAAACAGACACCTCTCTGTATTCAAAGTGTTTTTGTCACGACTTTACCGGGGAGACACCATGGAATACCAGGAAGTAGTGAGCCTAGAGACAGGGCAACCCGGAGTATAGCCATTTACAGCAGTACTAAGGTCCGCAGCCATGATTAAAGTAAAGGAAAAGTTTAATGAACTCACAGAAGTGATTACACAAGTACAGGGCTCACAAAGAATATACAGACTTGAATATTATGAATCAACACAATCATTATTATTATTAACATGTATTTATATAGCGCCAACATATTGCGTAGCACTGTATCATAATCAAAGAATCAGGCCAAAAGGTCAAGGCTGGGGACAGGCCTGGAGTTAGTCGAGGGACAGGCCAGGAATGCAAACTAGTGAATCCAAGAGCAGGGCATGGAGGGAACAGGAGTATTGAAACAAGGCAAGAAACTGGAGCAATCAGGAAACTGGAGCAAGGCAGGAAACTGGAGCAAGGCAGGAAACTGGGGCAAGGCAGGAAGCTGATGTAAGGCAGTAAGCTGGAGCAAGGCAAGAAACTGGGGCAAGGCAGGAAGCTGGAGCAAGGCAGTAAGCTGGGGCAAGTAAGGTAACTGGGGCAAGGAAGGTAACTGGAGCATGGAACCAGAGGAGGGTCATAACGTCAGGATACACAATCAGGATTCTCAGGAACCTGAGGCAAAGAACTGGACAAAGTGCAGGGGCAAGTATAAAGGGTCAGTATTGAATAATGAGAAAAAGATGGAGATAACGAGATGGGCGGAGAGATGAAGCAGAAGTGAAGCGTATATTTCGTGAAACAAGAACTCATAGTGGAACAACACTAAGGACCTCAAGTGGCACAACAGGTAAGTGAATGGGTAGTTCTGAGTTCGAAACTCAGTAAGTCCTGACAGTTTTAGAGTGCTACTTCTAGGAGGGATAGCACATAGGGGTCCCTTGGTACATCCTAACTTGAATGCTATTGAGTACATGCAAGACAAGAGCTCTCGGGACACTGGGGTACTTACTATCAGCTTATGGTTATTTTCACTTTTCAGTTGAACAAATGCAGTAGCATGGACCAAACGGAAGGGTTCAAATAGTGTAGAGGCTCTACCAGTCACAGCTTGAGGTTCCTTTAGTACCCTTGTAACAACAGGAATGCTGTGTTATTATTACCCATCGGTGTTTAGACCTGATGAAGCCACTTTATCAGGAGTTGCCTAGGACTGAGTAAGTGGGTAACCTTGGATGTTCCCTCTGTTTTCTAACTTTTTATATGGCTAATCAACTGAACCTTTTTTTGGTTGAAAAAGGGAAGAAAGATCAATAAATTGCTAATTCTAAGGGTTTCCTTTCACTGATTTCTCCAGATGTGAAGCCAATGGAGGCGTGATTAATGTAGTGCATTAGCATCAATTCTCAGGTATACAAACAGAGCAAATGAGGCTTTTCTCTTAGTATAAACGCATCACAGTCTACAGAGTGGTATTGGTTACTATTAATGATTTTGTAAGCCTTTCCAGCAGTGCCTTTATCACATACAACTGTGCCGTAAACCCTGTTATCCACTTCACATTCTATTATTATTATTATTGTTATTTTTATGTTTATTTATTAAGTGCCAACATATTCTGCAACACTGAACAAAAGGTGAAATAAGGGGACATAATAACTGACATACGGACATAACGCTACAGGTGTGGGACCTGCTATCCAGAATGTTCAGGACCTGGTTTTTTTGGATAAAGGATCTTTCTGTAATTTGGATCTTCATGCCTTAAGCTTACTAAAAATCATTTAAACATTAAATATACACAGTAGACTTATTTTGCCAATAATGATGATTTAAATCTCAATTATATCTCAATTATTATGGTTCAAGTACAAGGTACTGTTTTATTACTACAGAGAAAAAGAAAATAATTGTAAAAAATTTTAATTATTTGGAAAAAATTTAGTCTATGGGAGATGGTTTCAGGATAACGGATCCCATAACTGTATTGTAATGCTGTCTCTGCCCAAAAGCACTTATTGTACATACTTCAACTTCATATCTTGTCCAAAAACCTTTTAATATTTGCAATTCCTTTAGTGAAGCCCATGGAGACACCGCGCCTATGGGTATTAAGAAGAAAATCAAATCAACTAGTTCTACATTTATTTGCTACATACAGTTTGGGATGTTCTAATGCAAAGAAAATGACAGTGCTTTGTTCATAAATTATTCATCACATAAACCACAACTCATTGAGAATTATTCCCATCTGTTCTAAGACATCACCTATAAAATCCTATCCTTAAAGTATACTATATATATATATGTATATATATATATATATATATATATATATATATATATATATATAGCATATATATATATATATATATATATATATATATATATATATATATATATATATATATATATATATATATATAGCATATTTACAAGCAGCAGCAGGTTAAAGACCCCCGGGGCATGTAGGTGTCCCGCCCCTGTACCTGTCCCCTAACTTGTTCTTTATTGAGAAATTTAAGTTAGGGAGCAGCTGAGGATGTCCTGTCCATTTCATTTGCTCTTTGGCTGCTCTATGGCAGGTGGTAAAGAGAGAGCTGGCCTGAGCTTCTGATGCATACCTCCCAACTGTCCCGTTTTGAGCAGGACAGTCCCGATTTTGACAGCTCAACCCGCAGTTCTGCACTGATCTCCTGCACTAAACAGCCAGAAAAAGATACAACGTTTCTAACTTAATTGGCTTTTGGCAGAGAAGCCTGAACAGCCACAAGGTGCACTTGGATACTTTTGTAACAATTTAAGATAAGCAAATACATAATTGTAACAATTTGAGATAAGCAGGTCTTGCAGCTTAAAGGGCAATTCACCTGCATTAGCTGTAATAACACATAAAAACCACAGAAATGTGTTCAGACTTTCATAACCTGCCAAATTTTGTAAAATGAACATGGTAATTAGGGGTGTAGCCACAAAACGGGTGTTGTCAATAAAATTTCGCTACAAATCTTTTGTCCCTCTTTCTATTTCAAAAATGTTGGGAGGTATGTTGATGCTGCCTGTGCACGTTGGGCCAGGCTGCATTTTAAAAAGCTTCATTAGACTTATCTATTTTGAACGTTTACCAAATAAGTTGCATTTATTTTAGCAGAAAACGTTTATTTGAGTTCATGAAGCAGTCACAATGCTCTGATTCTTTTGATAAGTTAACTAATTGTAAGATAACGGAAGACATAAAATGTAAATGCATGCCAGAATCAATCAGCGGAGGCATGTATCAGTAGGCATATTTGATCATAAATACCGCTGCAAGTCAATTTGCCACAATTGCTGTTAGACAAGAAGTATGTTAATCTGTCTATACACCTCCTTAAGGGCAAATGAGGCTTGAATCGTGCAATGCTTCACTGCTGAACAACAAATATTTCCTTCCATCCCTGCATTAAAACAACTCTATCTTCTGCTGTAATGATCAATCTCATTCTGTTTCAAGATGCTGGCTCTAAACCACAGTGCTGCACTTCAATGATTTCATTTGTTCCCATTTGTTTTCATTAACATTTGCCGAAGAATTAAAAAAAAAACAAACAAAAAATGCATATTTAGCTCTGCTTGTGATTTATTAGGCACTGCCTTCCCTTCACTCCAGATAAGGTATCTTTTATAATTGGATCTCTCCATAGACTCCAAGTCTGCTAAAAACATTTAAACGTTAAATAAACCCAATTGGATAGTTTTGCCATCGATATTTTGTAGATATATGCAGCTTAGTTCCCGTCACGTACAATGTATTGTTACATAGAGTATTATTACAGAGAAAAAGTTAATCACATTATTTTTAAAAATTAGAATTATTGTCTTAAATTATAGATGTTGGAACCAGGAGGGGGAAGAACTGCTAAGAAATTTCCAGCACGATTCAGAAAGCTGATGTGATCAGCCAGGAGGTAAAAAAAGGTGTCACACCGGTACAAACTTGAGATGATCTTCTGCACCACCTGCCTAAAGGAGAAGGAAAGGCATATTTAATTGGGGGTGCCTAACTATGAATATATATTCTTAACTCACACTCCAGGCCAGTGAAAGAACCCCGGACCGGTGCAGTTTTCTCCTGATGAGTCAGGAGAAAACTACACCGGTCCGGCGTTCTTTCAGTGAGCACCATGGATCAATTGGCTTCATTCTTCTCTCTTCAGATTTCCTAGGGCAGACGCATGCGCAGATGAACATAATAGCCGGCATTTTTGTCAAAGCTTTTCGATCTACTGCGCTTGTGCAGCTGCGAGAAAAACTAAGAAGCCAGAAGAGGATTGTTTCATGGCGCTCGCTGGAAGAACCCTGTGCTGGTGCCGTTTTCTGCTGATAGGAGTACCATCCCGGGGGGGCCGGTAAGTAAATGCGATTACTTGGGGTGCCTAACATTTGGCACCCCCAAGTAAAGAGAACCTTTCCTTAACTCCATTGGAACTGGCCTTATACCCACCTGCAGAACAGAATTACACTTAGTACAGGGGTATGCTGGCACAGGCATACAGCGTCGGACTGGGACACCAGGGGCCCACCCAAAAACCTTAGACCAGGGGCCCACCAAAAAAACTTAGGCCAGGGGCCCACTCTCAGCGCTATTATTTTTCCTCTTCTCACTCAACCTCTATTTGCCTATTCTGTTTTCTTTACATACTATAATCTATTATTCCATCTATTTAGCCTCTTTGTTCTCATAGAAATAGGGAATGGCCATTAAATAGGCCAAATATTTAGCAGCATGAGGGGCCCACTGACACCTGGGCCCACCGGGAGTTTTCCTGGTATCCTGGTGGGCCAGTCCGACACTCCAGGCATAGCTTTGGGGTATAGGTCTCTGCTGGGGATAGTTCTATTAACTATTCTGTTCAACACAGTCACATCCATTCTGCCTTATTGTTAGAGAACTGCAACATAACAGTTGAGCTATTTGTGTGCTGAAAACTTGTGGTTGCTTCAATTATAAGTGCAGGTATGGGGTCTGTTTTCCAGAATGCTTGGTTTATGACATTTCTCAGAAAAGGGATCTTTCTATAATTTGGATCACCGTACCTTAAGGCTTCTTAAAACATCTAGGGGGTAATTTATCAAAATCCGATTTGATGTTATTTATCCAATTACCTTTGTGGGGAAAAGCTTAGATTTTCATGATGTTTTCGGGAATTTTCCCTGAAAACTCCGAATTTTTCAGAGTTTTCACCCGAAAGCTCTGAAAACATTGTGAAATTGCCCGAAACCACTGACACAACTAAAAATCAATGGGACTGTTCCCATTGACTTTTATGCAACCTCGACAGGTTTGAGATGGCGTTTTTTTATATATTCTGGCTTTTTAGCCCTCGGGGTTTAATAAATTCTGAAAAATTTGTGATTTTTTTAAAAGCCTATTATAACTCAAAAAATCACGAATTTTTCGGATTTCAGGTATTCGGAGTTTAGTAAATAACCCCCTAACTGTTATTATTATAGAAAAAAGGAAATCTTAAAATTGCTTATAATAGGGAGATGTCTTCCTGTAGTTCCGAGCTTTTTGGATCATGGGTTTCTGGATAAGTGACCCCATGCCTGTTTTAGAAAACCTGTCCCAAAATAAGAAAATGCCATTCATTATGCTATAGGTTTCTGGATAACAGGTTTCCAGATAACAGAACCCATTCTTGTATTAGCTTCCTTTTAATATAAACTGTTATTCTTTACTAAACTGTGAATAAATGTGACTTTTTTCCAGCCATTTCTGCTGATGGCACTGCAGCTGTGTAAAGTGTCATTTAGAGAGACTCTGGGCGCTGTTTTGCATTTGGACGTGTCAGCATAATTCACAATGCACTAGTTGCCAGGTTTAATAGAAATCCGCAATCTGCTTGATCTGTGCATTACTAGGTTCATTTATGTAACAGTTGGTCGTCTTTGGCCGATGTCTTAGGTGTTATAATGAAAACTGCTGAATCCCAAGTACTGAGCGAGTGGCCGACAGATAATCAATCCATATCCAGCCTCTGACATGCAACTTAAAAATATGTTGATGTGAAAATGATTGAAATGCAATTTAGCAGTGTGTGACTGTGACAACATTAGGCGAGGCTTAGGAGGAGAAACACAGTGATTTGTACAGCAAATTATGTGTTAGAAAAGACATTTATTGAAATGAAAGAACAACAATATCCAAATTCACTGATGGAGGGGATGCCAATTCATGAGGCACCACCCAGTCACTAACCTGAAACCCAAAATCTATAAAACATACCAAAGTGTGGGAGGGTACACTCTATTTCAGGACTGTGCCACCATCTCCCTAAATTTTCTATGAATCCCTTAACACTAGCGATGGGCGAATAAATTCAATTGAAAGTGTAGTTGGTGGAATTTTGCCAGGCTGGAAATTCGCCAGGCGGCAATTCACGTCGAGTTTCATCGCCGTTTTGCCAGCGTGACAGGTAGGCCAGGGGGGAGGAGGGAGGGGAAGCAACACAGGGGAGGGGGGAGGGTTTTTGCGCCCAGGGGGTTTCCTTCTCCTTTAAGTATTTAAAGCGCCAGTGTTCAATTTTTCACTGCCCGTTATAGGTTTCTTATTCTAAGTTCTTGGGTGCGCTACCTGTCTGGTTTTTCTGTTATCTAATAACCTGTTGTGACCTCTGCCTTCTACTGACAATTCCGATCTCTGTAATCCGGACCTGGCCTGGTAACCGACTCTGCTATATCTGTATCCCTTTCTGATTGATCTCCTGGTTTGACCCTTGCCTGCCTGACTCCGTTTGTACTCTGCCTGCCCTGACCCGGCCTGATCTGACTACGCTTTCTGTCTACGCCTTGTATCGTGACCGTTTGCCCAAAAAGACTTTGCTTTACCATCGTGCCCCTTTGTTCGTTCAGAACCCCTCGCTTGACCTGGCGTCATCCGATTAGCCGAAGGCTCCTCCCGAGGTGAAAGGCGGCTGTTAAAGGCGGAAGCAAGAGCCGAGAACAGGGAGCCTAGCATTGGTTCTGGATTTAGGGTGCCGACCGTGACATCGTCAAGGTGGTCATAATGGGGAAATACTGTGTAAATGTAAAGTAGGGATACGCTGAATCCAGGATTTGGTTCAATATTGGGCCAGGATTCAACCATTTTCAGATGGAAAATCCTCATGACAGGCTGAACTGAATCCTAATCCTTTCTTTTTATTTTGATCTTTTATCACAAAACAAAAAAGAAGCAAAACAAAGTTGCTGCACATGAGGTTCTTTTTTCCTCCTCTCTTCTCTGATTTACATATGCAAATTCTGTTCAGCAATCGGCTGAATCTTTCCTGAAGGATTCTGGGATTTGGCTGAATCCAAAATAGTGGATTTGGCACATCCCTAATGTATAGCCAACTTTAGAAATATCAAGATTTTTGAACAGATACCAGTCAGACAGACCCTTCGGAGGGCCCCGATAAGTTGCTGACGCAATCTGGTTTATGGCAGCTGATACCAGCCTTTGTCCTGATTATTCTAAGAAAAGCTATTGGCAAAATCAGTTTAGCCCAAATTATATGGATCAGTAACAAGGGGCCCAGACCGCTTCTTCTATAACATTATAGAAATCCTTCTTGCGAGGGAAGGCAGGATGAGCAGGTGAGATTTAGGGAGGGAGGATGCACGGGAGGGTGAAAGGGAGGGAACATGGACAGGCAGTTGAGAGGCAGTGAGGATGGGCGGGTGGCAGGGAGGATAGGTGAGTGGTTGGTCGAGAGGGACGGAAGGAGGATGGGAGGACGTGAGTGTGGCCCAGAAGAAGGGAGGGAGGACAGGTAGGAGGGTGGCTAAGAGGGAGGGAGGATTGACGGGTGGTCGAGAGGGAGACGGTCAAGTTGTGGCCATAACATTTAAGTGCGCACTGGACCCTTTTGCAGAGGGCCTGGCGAGGTCTAGGCACACTATTATGGAAGCCTGAGTTAAATGAGTAATATTCTGTTAGTTAGATAAATATCTGGGGGCCACAAAGTAGTTAAAAAACAGCCACAAGACACCAGCCTGACATTCTTGGATTATGGAATGTTTGGCTTGTTACTTTCTGTTGACTTCATGAGAAGGACACACTTCAATCTTTATAATTAGGAAAATTAAATTTTAAATGAATGTCATTTCATGGAGGCAGTTTTGGTCTCAAATTAAAATGACAAACCAATCTGCGACATGTAATAGCCAATCAGAGGGACAGCTGTGTTCCTATACTTGTTGCACCGACACAGTGTTCAGAGCAATTTCTATAATAATAATAATAATATTTTTGTAATAAACCTTAACTTTATTGAACACACCATAATGATTTGCGCCTGAAAGATGCGATACCATTGAGAACGTTAAAGCGCATAAAGCATTATGTTGCATTTCCATATTTTAATTATTTTAAATATATTAATTAACATTCTCAAAGGCATGAAATTATGTTTAATTAAGTGATTGCTTAATTTGCTATGGCTTGTTATAGGCCATGGGAATGTAAATTGTAAACATACCGCTAGTTATTCTCTGTCTTTTTTTTTTTTTTCAATTAAACAACATTAATAGTTTATTTCATATTTCACTGAAAGCTGCGGATGAAGTGGATGAGCCTTTATTGTGCAAAAACCCAGAAGTTTGTCTGTTGATAATGAGGACAGACATAAAAAGCTGCTGATGTTCAGAAAAAAGCGCTGTGTATTCAGCATTTAGGTCTCGACGCTTTATGTGAAAAACATTCCGTATACCCCCCGGCATCTGAAACCAGACAATCCTGAGCGTCCCTCTGGTTCCTGTTCAGTAAGATCAGCCAAATTGTTACCTTATACAGACTGCATTTGTCACCAAATCAATAAATATTAAGTGGCCGGGAATATAATGAGACAGAATTAATATAGGGAGGAAATAACATTGCTTTTTATGTACCAGAAGCAAAATGTACTTTGTTTTGTGCTTTATTTATACTGTCTTCATTATATTCAGGAAGCATGGCCAGCTGACTACACACTTTCATGGACAATTTGGGCACCAGGGATTCTTTAGCTCAAACCGTACACTAATTCAGAAGTAAATACAATTAAGCTGATTAACAAGAGATAAGTATGGCTGATGGTTAGCGCACAGAGCATTTGACTAAAGATGGCCACACTATTAAAACTGCCGGAAAGACCGTGTTAGCTGCTTATTGGCCTGTGTATGGCGCCTTCCGATGAGCCTCTACAGCCGATATCTGTCTGAAAATTGGGCAGGTTTACAAATCCTGTCCCGATGAGGAACACATTGGCTTATTAATTCAGTCCTTGCCCTGATCCCCTTCTTGTCCTGCATTATGATCCAATTATTTGGCTCTTGGGTCCCTCCCCTGCCTTATACAGATAAAGTACTTATACACTGTCATAGGCCACTCCTAGGGGCAGATTTATCAAAGGTAGAGATGAATTTTCAAATGAAAAAAATTAGAGCTATTTTTTGTGTATTTTGACTAGGGAATAGTCCAAATTTGTTTTGAATTTGAAAAAAATTCAAAAATTAGAATATCAAAATTTATCATGTACTGTCACTTTAAAAATGCGGCTAGACTATTCGCCATCTAAAACCTGCCAGATTGCTGTTTTAGCCTATGGGGGACCTCCTAGAACCTCCTATTTGGAGTTAATTAGTGGACTTTGAAAAATCGTTGTTTTTTTGGGAAAAACTTATAATCGAATTTGATCAAATGCACGATTTGTATAATTCGAATTGGTCTGCATATGGACCTATTTGATCGAAAATTGACCTATTCGACCAAAATATAACTTCAGCTTAATTTTGGTTGGTCTTTTTGAATTCGTTTTTTCAATTTGAAATTCGACCCTTGATAAATATGCCCCCTAATATTCATGGTAGCAATCATACAGAACAAGAGTAACCTTTATGGGGCAGTTATACTGACGGTGACTATTTTTAAATGACACTGTTTACACTGCAAATAATTCACTCTACAATATAAAATCGAGTTCTTGAACAAGCAAGTGTATTTTATTTAGTTGTAATAATGGTGTGTAGGCGCCATTTCAGGTCATTTTGCCTGGTCATGTGCTTTCAGAAAGAGCCAGCACTTTAGGATGGAACTGCTTTCTGGCAGGCTGTTGTTTCTCATACTCAATGTAACTGAATGTGTCGCAGTGGGACCTGGATTTTACAATTGAGTGTTGATCTACCAGGGAGCTTGTGTTAGAGAGCTGCTATCTGGTTACCTTTCCATTGTTCTGTTGTTAGGCTGCTGGGGGGGGGGAGGGAGGGGGTGATATCACTCCAACTTGCAGTAAAGCAGTAAAGAGTGATTGAAGTTTCTTCAGAGCACAAGTCACATGACTGGTGGCAGCTGGGAAACTGACAATATGTCTATCCCCATGTCAGATTTCAAAATTAAATACAAAAGAAAATCTGTTTGCTCTTTTTGAGAAATGGATTTCAGTGCAGAATTCTGCTGGAGCAGCACTATTAACTGATGTGTTTTTTTAAAAAACAAAACACTTTTCCCATGACAGTATCCCTTTAAGTAAAATTTAGTTCAACTGAAAGTTGCTCGTGTCAATTTGGATGCCGACGTTAAAGTCAATCGGTGTCCGTATAGTGTTGCCGCGCAGAGATTTTGATGCAATCGATTTTTTAAACACGAGTCCAAATTTTTTTGACGTGGGAGTTTTGCGAATTTATTCGCTGGTGGCGAAACGTGGAAATTCACTGCGAATTCGTGGCAGGAGAATGTATTCGCCCATCACTAATAACAAGCCTAAATTTGAATGCTGGTGTTTTCTAGATATCTTCAGTTTAGCTATAGGATTGTAGCTACATTTTTAACATTTAGACAGGTATGGAATCAGTTATCCAGAATGCTTTGGGGTTTTTCAGATAAGGGGATAAACACCTATCTATTAAGCTGTACTCTGTATATACTTTTATACTATGACCAGAGGTAAACAAGTTAGGGACCACCGAATAGGGTTTATCTTGACATGGTATTGTGGCTTACCAATTCTATGATCATAGCTGTGTAACAAAAAAAACCCTGTTTTTGAAAACACATGCCCTTGCATATTTATATATACTGAATTTCTGGGACCAGGGAAAGTGCATAGATTAGGGGGCAGATTTATCAAGGGTCGAAGGGAAAATACGAAGTAAGAAAATTCGAAATTCGAGCTATTTATTCAAATTCGATTAATTCGAATATCGAAATTTATCATGTACTGTCTCTTTAAAACTTCAACTACGACCATTCCCCATCTGAAACCTGCAGAGTTGCTATTTTAGTCTATGGGGGACCTCCTAGAACCCGCTTGGAGTCATTTGGTGGACTTTGAAAAATCAAAGTTATTTAGGGCAAATCCTTTGATTCAAATGCGAATGCGCTAAAACTTTGATTCGAACGATTCGAATATAGCCTATTCACCCGCAGTTAAAAACGTTGATTTTTTAAATAAATTTCGATTTTTATTCGAATTTTGAAGTTATAGGAGTTCAAAAAAACTCCCATTACTTTGAAATTCGACCCTTGATAAATCTGCCCCTAATTGGACAAATCAGTTGCACTTCCATTGCCTTTACACTGAGCTCCCCCTGCCCCCACTACAACCCCACCACCCCAGAGGTGTTAGCTCTACCATTTAGGAATGACTACTTTTGACTGATCGACTAATTTGACTAAAAACAGTGATCGCATTGAATATTTCAGTTTGAGCTTTTCCTCTACAGAAGCCATTAATCACAGTACCGTAGGCAACAACACAGGATGGTGTTCTATACACAGAGGAACAGCCCACAGAGACTTTTAAGAACTAAAGTTTGTCCTTTAGGTTGGATGCCATCCAGAACCATTTGGAAAAGAAATACCAATAATTCAATATGCACTATAACTGGATTTTATGCAAAGAAGAACATATGTTCCAGGTACAGAATCCGCAGACAGCTAAAAATATATTCCAATAATATATGTCAATATAATTAGCAGTGCTTTGTATGTTGTAAAGATATTTTACAAGGTCAAAACTGAGCTCAGTGTAATCACCAAGCAAACAGTTCTGGTTTGTGGAAAGTAATCTTTCTTAATCAGATTATTCATTTTTATCTCATTCATATCATGGTTAATGCAAATGCCCCACGGAGGCTGATCTCGGCCTGTGGAAAAAAGCTAAAGTTATCGTGATCTTACTGGCATGTCTGCAAATTAATGTTTTTGCTGTACATTTTCTGCAGTGATCTTACTTGCATACCTGGGGATAATGTGCTCATGAAAGACAATATAGTGTACTGGTGCCCTGCACTGGCAAAACTGGAGCGTTGGCGTCAGAAAAACAACTATAGCTTCAATAAACAAGCTGCTATGTATTCACAAGGGCTGCCTTTCAAGCACAGGATACAAAGTAGATAACAGATAAGTTCTGAAGAATATCATTTTATCTGTAACCCTTATTTGGCTGATTTAGACAAATACCAACTAGTGTGATAGAGCATGGGCTACACACGACCCTCTTTCACCAGGATGGACTTTCTCTAACCGGAAACTGGAGTTGGACGCCAGGGGTTCAAAACAGATAGAACAGGGTTTATTTCAAGTACAAAGCGCAACAGGGTTATAAAATTCTCAACTGAGGTAGATCAAAGTACATGCCAGGTACATTCAAAAGTGTAGCACAGCATGGAAAGACACTGTAATAGGAGTAGCACAGGAAGTTGGTAGGATCACCTTCCAGGGTTTCAGTACCTCATGTGGCCCGGATCCCATACAGCAGACTTGGAACAGGAATAGAACGTAGCCTGATTCCTTTGTCAGAACTGTGGTCCCTTCACTGCAGGCAAAGCAGAGCCTGGGGGAGAGCTACTCCCTTCAATCCTCCTTGGTGGAGCCTGAGCTGCTCTTACTAGCTACGCCTCTCTGACTCTCTGTAGAGAGTGCTCTTACAAGGACTATCCTATACACTGGCTTCACCTTGTTCACAGGGTCCCTGTTCCCCAACTTCACTAAAGGGATTGTTCCTTTAGGGCCTAACACTTCTGGGGCCTTGTTGACTCCAGGCTCGGTGGAACAACTGCCCAGGTCAACTGCTGCAGGCCAAAGAGGAAGGACCTTCCCCTGCAAAGCACTTTGTTACAGCACTACAGAAAGTGGTCACTAAAAGGGTATGCAAACTAATATGTTACACAGGGTTTAACCCAGCAACAGTGAAAGGAGGCATTGACAGGGAATGAAGCCATAAGGACCATTACACTTATGGGTCCCTACATATCCAAAAGATCTTATCAGTTATCTGCTGTGTATCCTGTGCCTCCTTTTTCAGCTTTGAATGGCTGCCCCCATTGCTACAAAGCTATTTAAAAAGCTGTTTATATTGTTACGGTTATTCTTATTGTATTATTCATATATGCCTGATCTAGTACATGGTTGTATACCACTTTAAACTAAGTCTTTTCTCTATTAGCACAAACCACATTCTATAACAGCATGACACTAAGCACCATCCTTTCTATCCGCTTAAACAAACAACTTATGCCTCTATTCAAGGATGGTCCCATTATACAGAACTAGGTGAACGGTCAATCAATACCTACTGTTATTGAAACTGAATACGCTCTTCTAATTATTTTTTTTGTGGGAAACCATCCTAATCCACCTTAAAGCATAATCATTAACTGATTCTGTAAGTTCTCGACATATAAATAAAAGATCTGTTCACCTATATGGCAGAACAGAAGAAAGAGATACTTCCTTGTCTTGAGTCTGCTCAGTCTGCAATATTGCATCTTCTTCTATTCCTGCAGTTGACATCCATTTTGTATCTGGCAACGACCCTAACAATATAAACAATATAACCTATATATATATATAAACTATAGTTGTGAAGCAAACATACGAGATTTACCAGTGCAGCACAACAGTACATTATATTTTCATTACTTCGGGACTTTTTTCGGTAATTTATTTGGTGTTACTGGTCCTTTAATGTGGTTTTGGACCATTTTCTGTAGTTATCTTACTGACGTGTTTGTGGTTAATGGCTTGTCTGGGGTTAATGTGTTCATCATCCATTTCTGCAGTGATTTTACTTGCTTGTCAGAGGTTATTATGCTCATTACTGACATGTCTAAGGTTAATTTGCTCATTGTCCATTTCTTTTCAGCATGTCAGGGCTTAATATGCTGATTGTCCTTTTTTTTACTGTCTGGGGTTAATCTGTCTGGGGTTAATCTGTCTGGGGTTAATCTGGGGTTAATCTGCTCATTGGTCATTTCTACATTGGTCCTACTTGCTTAAAATGTTGGCAACGTCTAGTAAAAGCTTCACTTTTACATTAGGCCCCATATTTTGTTGAGACAGTCCTGCTTGTATATGTGTACATAGAGGTTAAGTAGAGGTTAAAAAAGCTTGTCTGGTTATCTTGTATCAAGCTGCACCCTTTTTAACCCCTTGAATACTTCAGTATGAGACATTTCCCAGTACCAAGCTTCCTCCTCAGTCCCGACTGAGCCTTGAACAATTACTTTATGTCCCCAATCTGGAGCAAAAGTGTACTTCTTTCTTTTGTTAAAACACCAATAATGTGAGCTACTTCCCTTGCTACAGTCTTCACTGTGACTTGTCAATAGTGTAAAAATATGAATTCTTGCATCGAAAAAAAATTCATACATATCTGATTTTGCTCCTGTTTATCATCCAGTTCTCTGTAAAGGGCAGGCTGGAATTTTCCATTCATTATCCATTCAACACTTCTAGACATTTAGGGGCAGATTTATCAAGGGTCGAATTTGAAAAACTTCGAAATTTGATTTCAAAAAGACCAACCGAAATTAAATCAGAGGTTTTTTTTGGCCAAATAGGTCCATTTTCGATCGAATAGGTCCGTTTTCGAGTGAATTTGAATCGTATGAATCGAAGTAATATCACATTCAAATGTAAATTCGAATCTTCACTCCGACCTTTGATAAATCTGCCCCTTAGACAGAAGGCTTAATCCAGGCAATTCATAGAGGTAATTATTAAAGTTTACAAAAAGTAGTTAATAAACCTTAAAGTATATGTAAACTCCCAAGAAAAAACATGTACTATTGTTCTTAGTAAATTAGCTGTGAAAAGGAAAATCTTGTGATGTTGCTCTGCTGACATCAATTTCTATGCAGATCAATATCACTTTCCTTTTCTCAGGAAATTCCTGTTCAGCCAACAGACAGACATTCAAAATGAGAAGTAGCTGTGCTGTTGTTTCAATAGCATATTAGGGTTTAAAAACTGCTAATGTATCAACTAGAAACAAAACAATAATCAATGTAAATAGCAAAAGAGCTTAAAAGAGCATTTTGAGCAATTGTATGTATTGAGGGTTTATATTTCCTTTAAATCAGCTTGTTTTTTTTTTCTTGCTTAAAGCCGACAGTTTTCATTCCCATATTTTGCAGATGGCTTTTCTCTTCAATTGATTGTTGAAACTATTTTCCCGGTGCAAATTACTTTAATCTACACGACTAGAACAATTGTGTTATTAATGCTACTTTCCTCTTAATGCCTCAAGGGATTTACAGCAGGATTCAATGTATTCTAAGTATTAAAAAAAATGCCAGGGTTGTGAATTAGATAATGTTTAAGTGAGATTATCAAAGTGGACTTTAATTAGAAAATCATGTCTTTGGTGCTGACATCCAGAAGATAATGAGGAGATGGGACGAGGTAGGTTCTGCTTCCCAGATCACTGCAGATTTTCCATGATGACAGACAAGAATATTTTAATGATGAATTCTTTCTGTATTGGGGTTATGACTAATTATATACAGTATTGCAATAGAGACAATCATATAGGAAATCATTCTTTTACTTAATGAGGTGGATGTCAATGTATTTCCTATACATTAAAGGGATACTGTCATGGGAAAACATGTTTTTTTCAAAACGAATCAGTTAATAGTTCTGCTCCAGCAGACTTCTGCACTGAAATCCAATTCTAAAAAAAGCAAACTGATTTTTTTATATTCAGTTTTGAAATCTGACATGGGATAGACATATTGTCAGATTCCCAGCTGCCCCCAGTCATGTGACTTGTGCCTGCACTTTAGGAAGGAACTACTTTCTGCAGTGTCGGACTGGAACACCAGGGGCCCACCCAGAAACCATAGACCAGGGGCCCATTTCCTCACTCAACCTCTTTTCTTTACATACTATAATCCATTATTCCATCTATTTAGCCTCTTTTTCTCATAAAAATAGGGAATGACCATGAAATAGGCCAAATGTTTAGCAGCATGAGGGCCCACTGACACTTAATGTAACTGAATAAGTCTTAGTAGAACTTTTACTATTGAGTGTTGTTCTTAGATCTACCAGGAAGCTGTTATCTTGTGTTAGGGAGCTGTTATCTGGTTACCTTCCCATTGTTCTGTCGTTAGAGGGAAGGGTCCAATCAAGTGGAGCGCTCACCTCCCTAATACACACTTTTTGTAGTGCCAGGTGCTATACTGTGAGACCCACCCCTGTCACTGGGTCAAATCGATATCCAAAAGAAAGCCAGTAGCACACTGAGTCAGGTTGCAGTTGTGTTCAAAAAGAATTATTTTATTAAGCCCATATGCAAAAGGCAACGTTTCGAGCCTACTAGGCCCTTTCTCAAGCCCTGTGTTACACCATACAATGCTCTTTTAAAGTGAGGAAGGGGGTGTGACTACATGCCCAGCCCCCTTTCCGTGACATCAGCATTATTATATACATAAACATTAAGTCTCATCCAGTATGAAATCCGGTTGTGAAGCAGTGATTAGTTCAAAAGGTGTCTTTAAACAAAAAGTGAATAGAATAAACAAAAAGTGAATAGAATAAAATGTTTATTCTATTCACTGATTGCTAAGGTCCAACTTACCCAAGCAACCATGCATTGATTTGAATAGAAAATCAGGAATAGGAATGTGAGAGGCCTGACTAGAAAGATGAGTAATAAAATGTAACAATAACAATGCCTTTGTAGCCTTACAGAGCATTTGTTTTTGTTGATAGGGTCAGTGGCCCCCATTTGAAAGCTGGAAAGAGTCAGAAGAAGAGCAAATCATTCAAAAACTATAAAAAGTTGCTTAGAATTGACCATTTTATAACATTCTAAAATTTAACTTAAAGGTGACCCACCCCTTCAATATTAGAAAAAAAAACAAATAGATAATAGGAAGTAATTACATAAAGTCTTTATGTCTGGTGAACTATCCCCCTTTAAATGGAAAAAAGTGAACTTGTTTTCTCCAGCCATTGAGATTCCTTTATGTTGTATACTTATTACATAATACAGACAAGAACATTGACTACTGAAGGAGAAGGAAAGGCTAAAACTAAGTAAGCTTTATCAGAAAGGTCTAAATAAATACACCAGTAAACCCTCAGTAATGCTGCTCTGAGTCCTCTGTCAAAAGAAACACAGTATTTCTTTCCTTCTATTGTGTACACATGGGCTTCTGTATCAGACTTCCTGTTTTCAACTTAAACCTCCAGGGCTTGGGCTTGAGCATGCTCAGTCTGATCCTCTTTCCCTCTCCCCCTCCCTCCTTCCCTCCCTTCTGTAATCTGAGCCAATCGCTGATCGCCAAGTCATCAGTTTTGCCCCTAAAGTCACCAGCCCCACCCCCGACATCACCGACCCTGCCCCCCACCCTGCCCTGCCTCCATGTCATCCACCCAGTCCCCCTGCCCTTTTTCCAACCCCAGAAAAGGTGGCAAAACTACGCCCCTGTGATTGCACTTTGTTAGCCAAATTGTAATGCGTAAGGGCAATGGCACATGGGTAGATTTGTTACCCTCAGTTAAAATCTGCAAATTCCCTCAATTCAGCTTAATAGCCGTGAGAAATGTCATTTAATACTAGTAACTGTTAATTACTAGCAGCTACACAAGCTAAAACGGTTACAAGTGAATGTAATAAAAGTCGGTAACAGAAAAATATTCATACTGCAAAAATGACTGCCTCTGTGCAGACAAATTTTCCTTTGTGCAAATATTTGTGAACCCCGGATACTATTTAGTAACCTCTCTTGACAGTGGAAGAAAGATTGCAGATTTCCAAGTTTGCTCCAGGAAGCAGTGTGAAATAAAACATAAAATGCCTTTAAAGTGCGCAATGCGCCATTACATTTGCAATTCAATAACAGTCTACTGAAGAATATTACACTGTGAAATGCAAACTTTTATTCTGATTTCTGAACTCTTCCTACATTTCCCCCTTTGGGCTCTTACACATGGACGGGAGGAGTAGACACACTCAATTATCTTACTCACAGAGATACATGTAAGCGCCAAACGCAGGTGGGACGCAGCATGTTGCATTTCACCTGCGTTCTGCGCAATCATGCGTCTGTGTCCAGCCCCCTTCACAATAATTCAATGTGTCTACTCCTGCGCTTCCCTGTGGCTGAACGGAAGAAAGGACAACACACGGGAGCGCAGGGAAAAACGTCTGTGTGTAAGAGCCTTTAAGGAATTATTGTAATTTAAAACATCAGGGACTCACAGATACAATAGAACACTTTATATAGGTTTCATAGCAAGGGAAATAAGGAATGTCAGACTTCAGGAGAATAGCACCAAATAGTAATGACCGTCAATGAGGCTGTTTCATTGTTGTCTAAGAGAGGAATTAACTATACAACTATCAATCATATGTGTAAACTAAGGATCCAGTACTGCTATTTGGTCTATCCAAAAGGAAATCAAGAAGTAACAAGTTGTACTGTAAACTATCTATAAGAAGTGTCGGACTGGATTGTGTGGGGCCAGCCCAGATGTGAGCTCTAGTGATGGGCGAATTTATTCGCCAGGCGCAAATTCACGGCGAATTCCCGCGATTCGCGAAACCATTGAAAAAAACGGACGCCGGTGTCAAAAAAATGGATTGGTCAAATTTGCCCATCACTAGTGAGCTCCACCAAGTGCCGCCCCCTCACATGCACGTGTATGCACCCAGTACCTTTTGATTCCTTTGTATGAATGGGATCGGGAATAAGGGGGAGCACCCACATATTGTCGGGGGGGGGGGTGTCTGGGTAGGTTGGGCCACTGGGTTTTTTCTCTATGTCCCATTGGCTCAGTCCAACCCTGACTATAAGTTGAATCTAAGGGGCAGATTTATCAATTGTCGAATTTTGAGTTTAAGGGAGATTCTAAAAAGTCACATAAACTTGAAATTCGAAAAAAAACCAGACCAATCAAAATTTATTACAAAATAATTTTTTTCAAATTCGGGTGAATAGGATCGCCCTGCAAACTCGAATTTGACTCGAATTCGATTAGAGTTTTTTTCACCAAAAAAAAAAAGATGTTTTTTTCAAAAGTCCTCCAAACTACTCCAAATTTATTGTAGGAGGTCCCCCATAGGCTAAAACACCAATTTGGCAGGTTTTAGATGGCGAATAGTCGAATTTGAGACAGTGCATGATAAAATTCAAAATAAAAATTAATTTTTTTTTAAACTAAAATCGAATTTGGACTATTCCCAAGTGAAATTACACTAAAATAAACTCAAAATTTTTTAAATTCTAATTTTCAATTCGATCCTTGATAAATCTGCCCCTAAGTGATTGGTTCTCAGATGAACGCCTCATTGTTGGCTCTCATTTGGTTCCCAGCATGCTGCTAGGTGACACACCTCCTAGAGGTGACCCTCATAGAAATGTAAATGAATGTCTTTAATGTCTCGATCCCTTCTGTAATAAAAACTATATTTTTTGTACTCTGCCACGGAGTGATTAAGTTATGCACATTTAACAGCTTGTACAAGATCAAAGACAGCATGTTAATGAGCTTTATTGCAAAACTGCTTATGTTTAAAATCCCAAATTATGCAAAGTAAAGTGCAGCGCTCTCTTTTTGTCAGACATGAACTGACTTTGATGATAATGGATGATGCCTCGTGTGATTTGAGGGGGAAAAAAAAGTGTCAAACATGTCATAAGCGAAGTAAAGTGAAGAAACGATTAGAACTTTATAATCCTGATTCAGCTAAAAGCTTTAATAAGTCTATTTCATATTAGCCTGCTAGTTAGAACGGTGTGCCCTGGAAACAGCACAAATACAGATTCACACACACAGTAATATGTTTTAGGTGGCACATTTATGTGTCTTTGGATGTATTGGTTGCCCTTGACCTTGACAGCATTCCCTATCCCACTAGTGGCATTCACTAGCCTCTGTCCTCCAACGTCCAACACACTATTATTATAAGATGCCATAGAGTCATAGACAATAACTATTTATTTGACCCTTGGGGGCTGTTTGGATTTCTGTGTCCTTAAAAAGGTAGAGCCTATTTTGAATTTCAGCCTGGACCTGAAACGTAGGCAGCTTGTTTGTCTGATGACCAGAAGAAGTCAGAAGTCAGAAGATGCTGCTGCTGCCCTTTCTCGAAGCATTTTCAACAGATAGCTTTGCAGTCCCATACAACTGCATTTAGTTTGTTCAAACAGTGGGGCAAATTCACTAAGATTCGTAGTTGCGCCAGGCGTAACTTCGCCGCACTTCGCCACACTTCGCCAGCGCTTCGCAAATTCACTAAAATCCGAAGTTGCACTCAGGGGTAGCGTAAGGTTGCGAAGTTGCGCTAGCGTTGATTCGCTAAGTAAAGCGAAGTTACGCTAGTGAAGGCTAATTTGCATAGGGCGCCAAATTCAAATTTCAATGGAGGAACACGTATCAGCACTACAAATGCCTAGAAAACCTTCAAATCATCAAATAAAATTTTTATTTTGCCCTACACATGTGCCCACTGTCTAGGTAAGTTGCCATGAGTCAGGAAATGTAGGGGGGAAGGAGGGGAGCCCCAAAAAATTTTTTGATCTTTTTCAGCCTATCACCCATAATGCAGAAAACACGCCAGCGTTTTTTGGGACTTAGAAAAAATTTTGACTTTTTTTTAAACAATCCCTATCTACTCTATGGCGCTTCGCCAGGTCTGAGGTGGCGAAGGAAGTCTAGCGTAAAATGTAGCGTTCAGTACACTGCGCGCGTTAGTGAATTTGCGCAGTAACGCTAGCGTTCGGCACTTCGGCGCTTAGTGAATTTGCCCCAGTAAATCTAGTCTGTAGATGCCTCCCACAGGTACCTAGATTTGGGGGCCCATTTACTTAGTTCGAGTGAAGGAATAGAGGAAAAATAGTTCGAATTTCAAATGGTCGAATATGGCTACTTCGACCATCGAATGGGCTACTTCGACCTTCGACTACGACCTTCGACTTCGAATCGAACGATTCGAACTAAAAATCGTTCCACTATTCGACCATTCGATAGTCGAAGTACTGTCTCTTTAAAAAATTATTCGACCCCCTAGTTCGCCACCTAAAACCTGCCAATGTTAGCCTATGGGGAAGGTCCCCATAGGCTTCCTAACAATTTCCTGATCGAAGGAGTATCCTTCGATCGATGAATTAAACTCCTTCGAATAGTTCGATTTGTAGGATTTAATCGTTCGATCGAACGATTATTCCTTCGATCGTTCGATCGTAGGAATATCGCAAAATCCTTAATTAACCCTCGATATTCGACCCTAGGTAAATATGCCCCTTGGTGTCCATATATAGTATCTGCATGGACAGACCAGGGCACTCGGGCTTTTTCTTCATAAATAAGGTCCATTCAGGAATTCAGAGTTGCTCAAGTTGGATATTAGAAATACTGAGATAAATTCGGACCTTGATAAATAACCCCCAAGGTATTAAGATTCAAATTACAAAAAGATCCATTATCCAGAAAACCCCAGTTCCCGTTATCCAGAAAGCTCTGAATTAGGGAAAGGTCATCTCCTTTAGACTCCATTTTATCCCAATAATCCAAATTTTTAACATTCATATTTCTCCGTAATAATATAACAGTACCTTGAACATGATCCAAACTAAAATATAATTAATCCTTATTGGAAGAAGAAACAGCCCATTAGGTTTATTTAATTTCTGCATGAATTCCTAGTAGATTTAAGGTACGAAAATTCAAATTACGGAAAGCTTGCTTGCCGGGGTCGAACAAAACTTGACTTGCCAGCAATTTTTCACTGCGATTTTGCAAATTTATTTGCTGGTGGCGAAAAATGAAAATTTGCGGGTGAATAGGCTTTATTCAATCATTCGAATCCAAGTAGAATGATATTCGATCAATTTCTAGGTTCTAGGAGGTCCCCCATAGGCTAAAACAGCAATTCGGCAGGTTTTAGATGGCGAATGGTCAAAGTTGAAGTTTTATAGAGACTGTACATGATAAATTTCGATATTCGAATTTTTGGGTTTTTTTTCATATTTGAATTGAATTTGGACTATTCCCTAGTCGAAGTACACAAAACAGGGCCGGAACAAGGGGTAGGCAGAAGACGCACTTGCCAAGTTGGAGGGGCGCCAGGCATGTTACCTCCTCTGCAGCTTTCCCCTAGTTCTGACCCTTGTGCCCCCACCAGTGGCAGCAATTCTGGTATGTTGGCTTCTGGTATTCTGGCCTGTGCGCACCTCTGTGCATGCACACGTTCCCCAGCTCATGCGCCCGTAAGCACAATCGCATACGTATCTCCAGCGTGTGCACTGGTTTGCACATTCGCTTATTCCCGCAGGCCGCTGAGGAGGAGGCACCCAGTCGACTTGGCCCAGCACTGACACAAAAAATAGTTCGAAATTTTAAATTTTTACTTCGAATCTTCACTTCGACCCTTGATAAATCTGCCCCTAAATGTGCCATGAATTTACGTCTAAAAATCAGCGGCTGCTTGATAATTCTACTGTATGTAAAAAAAATCATCCATCAGTGCTGTTTTTTATTTCACTTAACATTCCCATTTTTCCCATTGATTTAAAGATTTACAACAAAAAAATTAAACAATATTAAACTAAAATAACAGCGTTAATAGCATTATTGTGCAACGTAAAAGAAAACACACACCTTACTGAATTTGCTGTTTATTTTATACCATTTTTACACTGTTAACCTGGCATAAATAATTTTGATAGTGTGATACATTTATAGGCCACTCGGTTTCCTCTTCCTCCTGGACTGACAGTTTTTTATAGAACTGAATCCCCAAATGGACTTCCTACAGTTAGAGGTTCCATAGATAGAATATACTCGATACAAACCCCTGTCAATGTTATATGTATAGTAATAACAGACAAGTTAATGTTCTATAATGTAGACTTTACAAGATCCAGAGCATCTGCTTCACTTTTTATTACATTACAGAACAACTGCCACAAAATCCAAATACTGCTGCATGTAAAGAAAAAGGATTTAATTTGGCACTGAATACTTAGCAAATAAATCTAGGGAGCCCTTTCTAACTTTTTTTTTATATCTTTTATTCGCTATTTGGAATGAAACTATCCAGTCTGTCTCCTACTACTACTACCCTGCCTTCCAAGTCCCTCAAATCCAAAAAGTCACGGTTGCATATGTTTCATGTTCTAATCAGTTGATAGCTGAGCTATACATTTATTTCTATGTTCTATATCACAGAGACATTATTCTAACCCTTCACAACTGATTAGTTACACAAATGATTCATTTCTTCTTTCAAACCTTCCCCTGGAGCTTTTCCGAAGAACAATTGCATCACAGAGGCTTACATGTTTCACTGCCCCGCCAGTCACTGAGACTCCTGGCAGTATTGTTTGCAGGGATCGTTTTTATTACCAGAAAAATAAATTGGGGGCATTTCCTCCAGACCCTAGAAATTGACCGAGAATGCTTAAAAGAACAAATACGTATATATTTTATGTACGTTATTACCAGCATTGCACAGTACTACCAGCAGGTTTACTGTTATTGCTAATATCTTTTTAATGAGTAACAGTTAAGCCCTGCTGTTCTCCACATGACTCTTTATTACCCCTAAAACTTCACATATTAGATATGTTTGGTAAATCATTTTTATTGCACTAATCCTAAAATGTCTGCATATTTTGTGAAAAATCATCATATTTTGCATTTGAGCAAGAATGATGAACTCTGTTCCATGTCTGCCTCTTCCTACTCTCTTGTTCTGTCCTTAAAGGAGAACTAAACCCAAAAGTTAAAAAACCTCTACCCCCTACCCTACATAGACTCCCCTTCCTTCTCCCCCCCCAGCCTAGCTGCTACCCCGGGCAAATGCCCCTAACTCTTTACTTATCCCTCCATGCAGATTATGTCCAGTAGAGTTCACGGTAGAGTCCTATGTGGGTCAATTTTTTGGAACACGTACCTGCAATCTGCAAGCCAGACCCGCAACCTGCATTCTTACCCACTTGGACCCGCTACCCGACCCTCAAGTACCTTATACGCAACCCGGACCCACGACCCGCTGACCATTAAGAATCAGCAAGTGCTGTCATTGTAAACCGGAAGTGACATCATCGGAAGTAGCCGTGATCGGAATAAAATGAGTAAAACAGGAAGTGCTGTCGTTGTAAACCGGAAGTGACATCCTCAGAAGTAGATGTGATCAGAAAAAAGGAGTAAAAACCGCTATTGAGAAGACCCGCGGGCCGACACGCAAACCCGCAGAACCGCTGACCCACGTCTATACCAGCACCTGGAACTTCTACCTGCAACCCGCAGAGTACCGCAGGTTTTTGCAGGTAACCAGCGGGTACCCGACCCACTGCAGGACTCTAGTTCACAGGTGCCATCTTCAGCCACTTCGGTAATCTTCGGAATGAGACCAGCTATTTGGCAATTTTGAGTTTCGGCGCATGCGCAGTTGTTGCGAAACAGAAAATTGCTCCAACTGCGCATGCGCCACTATGCCGGTCTCATTCCGAAGATTACCGAAGAGAAGAAGATGGCGCACGTGAACTCCACTGGACAGAATCTAAACAGAGGGGTAAGTAAAGCGTTAGGGGCATTTGCCCGGGGTAACACTTAGGCTGGAGGGAGGGGGGTCTATGTAGGGTAGGGGGGTAGGGGTTTTTGTAACTTTTAGGTTTAGTTCTCCTTTAACTTATTCAAGCAATGCTCTTTGCTGGCTTTTAGCCATGTATTTAAGGACATAAAGGCACTAGTGCAAACCCTTTCCCATAAAAACAGGAATTGTATGTAGATATATGTTTAAGCTTGTCAACCATGTCAAAATTATCCCTGGATTGAGTTTTACCCCCAATTAGCATAACTAAGGATAAATCATATATTAAATCATATATTTGCTATATGTTTGGGATAATGGGAATTAAAACAAGAAGCTGGCCATTGCTTCTGTACAAAGTTATGATCTATTCTATGTGATATCAGATAAAGTAAATCAATCAAGCAAAAGAAAAAAACCCAAAATAGATGGCCTTCATCAATATGTTAAATGACATTAAGTCATTGCACGTAAAAAAAAAGCTGCTGTAAATACACTGCCATTTAAACAAATATTTATCTGCTGCTCCCCTCCAAATTTTTACTTTTCTCTACAATGGCTGCTGTTCTAGGGAGGTGATAAGCTTTTTAAATGCAACTAATCCCTGCTTTCATGTTCCCCACTGTAGTAAATAATGTTTGTGTATGTTTATCTATCAAAAGCTCTCCAGGACTCTTGGGGTCTGAAGCTCCACAAGCTGCCATAGTGTTGTGCAGAGCACTGTGTTACATTCTGATTTAGGTTAGAAAAAAAAAATATAAATTTTTATTAGCATAAATGGCGATGAGATCACTTTTTGGATACATTTCTAGGTATTCTTCAGGATTGTTCATCAACACTTGTCTTGTCAAGGAATTCCAGAAGATACACTAATAGAAATTAAACTTTTCCTATATTGATGGTGAAACCTCCTTTCCACCAGTCTAAATGGATGCCAACCTGTCTTCTGCACTATCCAATGAAATGAAAGTTATCAGTGGTCATTTACAACCTTAGGGGGACAAGTGCAAGAGCACTAAGCAGAACAAGAGTGCACCCTTTAGTGCTCATTAACTAGAACTTTTGCCCTTATGTTCTAGCTCTCTGTAAGCAACATCTTCTTGGTCTCCCTACCTTGCACATACATATGACTAAATTCCCCCTGCACAGCCCTTTTGAATGGAAGGCAAAGTACCAAAAAAATGGCCAATTGCGGCCTTCATTTCATTCATAAGGCATTGAAATGGCCCCTTTTAATTTTATATTTAACTCTCCTCTAAGGGGTTGTAGTAACAGTCATATGAAAAAGTTTGGGAGCCCCTCTCAGTCTCCATAATAATTTACTCGACTTTCAACAAAGAAGATAACAGTGGTAAGTCTTTCATTTCCCAGGAACATCTGAGTACTGGGGTGTTTTCTGAACAAAGATTTTTAGTGAAGCAGTATTCAGTTGTATGGAATTAAATCAAATGTGAAAAACTGGATGTGCAAAAATTTGGGTACCCTTGTAATTTAGCTAATTTGAATTCAACTGCTCAATACTGATTACTGGCAACACCCAATTGGTTGGATTATCTTTTTAAGCCTTGAACTTCATAGGCAGGTGTGTCCAATCATGAGAAAAGGTACTGTACAGTATTTAAGGTGGCTAATTGCAAGTTGTACTTCTGTTTGACTCTCCTCTGAAGAGTGACAGCATGGGATCATCTCAAAAGATCTAAAAAACATTGTTCATTGTTTAGGGGAAGGCTACAAAAAGCTATCTCTTAGGTTTAAACTGTCAGTTTCAACTGTAAGGAATGTAATCAGGAAATGGAAGGTCACAGTCACAGTTGCTGTAAAACCCAGGTCTGGCAGGCCAAGAAAAATACAGGAGTGGCATATGTGGAGGATTGTGATAATTGTTACAGAAAACCCAAAGATCCCTCCAAAGACCTGCAAGAACATCTTGCTGCAGATGGTGTATCTGTACATCGTTCTACAATTCAGCGCAATTTGCACAAAGAACATGTGTATGGCAGGGTGATGAGAAAGAAGCCCTTTCTGCACTCACTCCACAAACAGAGTCGCTTGTTGTATGCAAAAGCTCATTTAGACAACCACAGTCATTTTGGAAAAAAGTGCTTTGGACTGATGAGACAAAAATTTAGTTATTTGGTCATAACAAAAAGCACTTTACACAGTGGAAAAAACACTGCACTCCGAGAAAAACACCTGCTACCTACTATCAAACTTGGTGGAGGTTCCATCATGCTGTGGGGCTGTGTGGCTAGTTCATTGAGGGGGGTCCTTGTTAAAGTCGAGGGTCGGATGAATTAACCCAATAACAACAAATTCTTCAGGATAATGTTCAAGTTGAAGTTACACAGGGGTTGGATATTCCAACAAGACAATGACCCTAAACACACTTCGAAATCTACAAAGGCATTTCTGCCGAGGGAGAAGTACAATATTCTGGAATGGCTGTCAGAGTCCTTTGAATATCATCGAAAATCTATGGGATGATTTAAAGCAGTCTGTCCATGTTTGGCAGCCATCACATTTAACTGAACTGGAGAGATTCTGTATAGATGAATGGTCAAAAATACCGCCATCCAGAATCCAGACACTCATCAAAGGCTATAGGAGGCGTCTAGAGGCTGTTACATTTGCAAAAGGAGGTTCAACTAAGTATTGATGTAATATTTCTGTTGGGGTGCCCAAATTTATGCACCTGTCTAATTTTGTTATGATGGATATTGCAGATTTTCTGTTAATCCAATAAACTTTATGTCACTTCTGAAATACTACTGTTTCCATAAGGCATGTTTTATATTAAAAGGAAGTTGCTACTTTGAAAGCTCAGCCAATGATAAACAAAACTCCAAAGAATTAAAGGGGTTCCCATACTTTTTCATATGACTGTATAACATCACTAACCTAATGGGGCCCTGCTTCAAAGCTTGACCTACAGGATCTACCTAAACCAACGTAACACTATTAATGCATGATGTTTAGTAGATATCAGTATCTCAAGATGGCTCCTTAAGCTTTCATTGGACATATACAGATAATATAAATATATTTCTGAGACAAATGCTATAATAACAAATTCAGTGTGTATGGTTATATACCAATGAACACTTATGGCAACATTCAAATCCATTGGGAAATGGCCATCTTGTACAATTGCCATATTAGATCCAAGTTGGCGTCTCACGTGAGCTCTTGGTGATAAAGCTTGAGGCTGCAATCACATTGGATAAAGTAGTTTATTGCTTATATCATCTTTCTCAAGCAAGACAAAAAAGAGTTAAGTTCTATGGAACAATTAAGCTCTGTGTGGAAGATGCTATACAGAAATCCTTTGGCATCCATTATCTACACCAGTGTCTCTAGGGATGCTCGCTTGCTGGGGAGAACCTTGAGTCAGAGATTCTTGAATAAAATTTGTTTCCCATAGGGTAAAGCTACACTCCCTATTAGTGAATTCTATTGCTGCAGGGATTCCACCAATACCAATGGAAACATCATGTGGCTTACCTACCAACAATGGAACCCTAGCCTTTAACTGGAGCAGCCTCCATCAGGCAGGAGTGTGTTGTGCAACTTATTTACAGTACAGTGTCAGGGTGCTCAGAAAGTGCTCACTAACTACCATATTATACATTTTAGTGGGTACATATATGATTTTAGTCTAGAAAGGTACTTGACTCAGGCTAGCAAAATGTCTCTGAGGAAGTCAGATAAAAAATGTAGGTCAATATCGCGCTTTCATGGTCTTTATTATGAAAGAATAGATTATCTGTCTATGCAAAGAAAGTAGCAATACACACTATGAAAAATAGATACGTGCTGAATGCACAAACTCTCTTCAGGGAAAAACTGGGTAACTTTCTCCAAAGTAAACAAGTCAACTATTGCAGGCACGTAAAACATTTATTACTCGGAGAGCACAAAGCTGGTTAAATTATTCAGGGTCAATTTTTTTTTGCTCTGCCACAATATTCCCCATATTCATTGAGTTTTTTTCTTTTAGTCATTTACATGTTTTGCAAACATTTTATTATACCTGTAGCACATTTGGAAATGGGGGGCATTTTAATTCCTTTCGCTGTCCAGGTAGAGCACGTCTACATGCAACACAACAGCTATATAGAAGAACAAAAGTAAAGGAAAAGAAGATACTGCAGTTAGTATACTGAATATTCAAACAACATCATCCAGTTTACCAGATAGATCATTCAGAAATGCATTGAAGGTATATAACAGTTTCTTAATAGATTGTTGCATTATATTTAGGGATGCACTGAATCCAGGATTCGGCTAGGATTTGACCTTTTTCAGAAGGATTCGGACTCGTCCAAATTCTTCTGCCCAGCCAAACCGAATCCGAATCCTAATTTGCATATGAAAATTAGGTTCGGGGTGGGAAAGCGTGTGATTTCATGTCAAGGAAGTAAAAAATGTTGTCCCCCTTCCGACCCCTAATTTGCATATACAAATTAAGATTCAGATTCGGTTCGGTATTCGGCCGGATTTATCGCAAACTATTCGGGGTTCTGCCGAATCCAAAATAGTGGTTTCGGTGTACCCCTCATTATATTACATGTTGCATTGCATTGCTGATTAAAAACTATCCTAATTTACTTTTCTATTGGGGCCATACTGCAGCAGATGTCACCTAGAATTTTACAAAATCGAATTCAAACTTTTTAAAAAAAAATCGAATTGAGTTTGGATAATTCCCTAGTCGAATTTGACACTTCTGTACATAAAAGAAATGCGAAAATTAGAATTCGAATTTTAAATTCAAACAATAATATATCTGCCCCTTAGTGTGATGTAGAGATTCTGAGACAAATTGCAATTGGTTTTAATTATTTGTGTTTTTATAATTACTTGGCTTTTTTTCAGCAGCTCTCCAGTTTGGAAATTTTAACAGCTATTGGGTTGCTAGGGTCCAATTTAACCTAGCAACCTGACGGTTGTTTGAAACAGAGACAGGCATACGAACAAAGGAGGGTCTAAATAGATAGTTATGTAATAAAAATTAACAATAATATTTAAGCCTCACAGATTAATAGTTTTTTGGCTGTAAGGTCAGTGACCCCCATTTGAAACTAGGAAAAGTGAGAAGAGGACGGCAAATAATTTAAAAACTATACAGGAGGCTCTACTTGACACTATACATTTGTTTTTCTGCAATTAAAACTTGCTTCAAGCCTGGATTTCAAAAATAATCACCTGCTTTGAGGCCACTGAGAGCAACATCCAAGGGGTTGGAGAGCAACATGTTACTCACAAGCTACTGGTTGGGGATCACTGCTCTAGGCCAATGGGAACACAGCACTAGCATATGACACGTAAATCCCATACATACTTCATGTGGCATTTTATATCCTTCATTGATGAGAAGTAAACATAAACATCAAACACAGATTTTTTTTAAATATCTGAAAGGAGCAAAAAAATTTCACCCCCCGCCAAAATAAATATTAGAACATACTGTATATAGCATATAAGCATCCTTTTGATCTATGAAGTCTCCCCTCACACAGAGGCAGTAGTGACAGTTAGAAGGGTAGTCACCTCTAGTAGTTTTTGCTCAGAATGTTGTTCTGTCAGATTGCAGTCAACCAACCCTTGCCCCTTACTTGAGTGCTGGTGGCCCAGAAGACACAAGTACAAGGACCAAGTACAGAACGATCCACTTAACCCAATATTGGATGAAAAAAAGAGAAAATTAATTAAGGGGCCAAAGCATGGAGTTGTATAATCCAACCTTCGGGAGAACCAGACAATATCCTCAGCAAATACCCATCAACCTATTAAATTCAAAATACTGTAAAAGCCTAATCCTGCTACTGAAGAAAATTCCTTGACACATCACAAAATATCTGTCACGACCGGCACCCAATACCAGAACAAGTGCCAAGCACCCTGGTCTCGGCTCGGCTTCACCAGTAGTGTAACCACCGTTGGGCTTCAGGAGGAGCGCTCAGCTTACTTGGGTGCCACCTGGACTCAATGAGGGGTGCAAGGCGAGATGTTCTGGCTGGCAAAGGGGCACGGCTGTTAGCAGAGTCTTTTGGGCCGAGGTTACGGTACAAATGGATTAGGCAGAAGGATGGTCAGACAGGCTGGGTCGAGGCAGGCGGATATCAGAATTGTCAGGCCGGCAAGGGTCAAACCGGGTTGTCAATCAAGGGGTTAATCTGGCAGAGTTGTCGTAGGCAGGCAAGGGTCAGGATACAGAATGCAGAGTAGTCAAGAGCAGGCTGGGTCAAACACAGGTAATCAAACAAACAGGATACAGATCAGATGCACAAGGCTCAGGAAACAACTAGAAACAAGTTCTATCACGGGCAAAGGGCTGTACACTGAATGGCCCTTAAATACCTTTCAAAATTCGCGCCAAACGTACGCCAAAAAGTGCTGGAGCAAACATGCCAGCGTGCCTGCGCCTTAGAAAAACAACATGGCGCCAGCGCTAAGGACCATGCAGCGGGCGACCCTGCCGCACAGGTATTTTTCTTACAATATCACAACGCTTAGCTTTAAATCTTGAAAAAAACAACAACTTTGCATCTAAACGTCCTCATCTTGAATGTTGTTACGTTTAAAGCAGAAAAACTCATTTTTTTAGGTTTCTATGTATAATTGATAATTTGTCATTATATTGTACCTCTATGTATGTTAATTTGATATTATATTGTACCTATAAAGAATTATATGAGCTTGATCATTCTAATAAATTGGTCTATAAATTTAATTAATTGTATTTCCTTTTTTAATTAGATCCAATTTTACTTATGTAAATGATAGAAGTAAAATCAAATATAAGCTCTGTTCCTTAGATCTGGAATCTGTGAAAAGCTCTGCATTGTGGTGGGAAAACACTGAGAATTACAACTGACAACTGCATCAGGCACACAGTTTCTTCATTATATTTTCTGACATACAAATACACTTAATCATAAAAAGGTCAGAGATACTTAAAATATTGTTTCAGCTATCATACTGCTACAGAATTCCAGGAGTATCCAATACAGCTAACTGCCATTTACCCACAATAATCACCTGATGTCCAGCCTACCAGGGTACCGAACAATCTCTTGGTAGCACAGGTTCTTTTGGACTTCAGGCTCAAACTGAAAATGTAATCAACTCTTTATTCTTCCCACAGGGGCTTTCTTCCTAAATGTTTCAAGCAGACATTATTATGTCACATACAGTATTCTGGTACCCCATGAAGTCGCATATTCAGAACATTTTCATACTGCCTCTAGGCCTTAGGCAAAGACAAAAAAGAAACTAATTTTTACAGTGTATTAATGTTTATATACAAAATGAATTGTTTTAGCACGAATAACATCATGTGACCAATCTCTATACAGTGAGTTTGCTCACACACCTATAACACACTATATAGAGACATAGGGGCAAATTAAGGGCATGTAAAGTCTAAAATAGAATGAGGCTAGAAATGCTGTATTTTGTATACTAAATATAAACATGAACTTATTGCACCACAAGCCTAATCAAACAAATAATTTATGCTTTCAAAGTCGGCTACAGGGGGTCACCATCTTGTAACTTTGTTAAACATCTTTGAAAGACTAAAGGTGGCCATACACGAGCCGATAAAAGCTGCCGACAGACCGAGTCGGCAGCTTATTGGCCCGTGTGTGGGGGCCCCCGACGGGCTTCCCCGATCGAGATCTGGCCGAAAGTCGGCCAGATCTCGATCGGATGGGGTTAAAAATCCCGTCGGATCGCGGCCGCATCTGTTCGTTGATGCGGTCCCGCGATCCGACCGCCCTTTGCGAACGTGAAGGATCCGATCGTTGGGCCCTAGGGCCCACGATCGGATCAGCCCGATATTGCCCACCTCAAGGTGGGCATATCGGAGGGAGATCCGCTCGTTTGGCGACATCGCCAAACGAGCGGATCTATCCGTGTATGGCCACCTTAAGACTGTGCACATGCTCAGTGTGGTCTGGGCTGCTTAGGGATCGTCATAAACAAAGCTGCATGGCTGGGAAGTAAGATGGGGGCTCCCCCTGCTGTTCATAAGTATGATTGTTTCCCTGCTCAGCAGTTAGGGACCATCTGACAATTCCTATCCACAGCAGTAAATGAAGGGAGAATTTCACTGCATACAGTCAGGTTTCTTATAAAAACAGTACACATTTTCTAATCAAAGTATATTGGAGATAGGTTTCTTTTTCATTAAAGAAAGTAAAAATGGGATTTTATTTTTTTGCCTTTACATGCCCTTTAACTAAGGTTTGAATGGTAAATTAGAATTTTCAAATTTCAAAACCACCAACTTGAATTTGAATTCGAATGTGAGATTTATCACACCTGGAGCATGGAAACCACCTAAAACCTGCTGAGTTCATGTACAAGTCAATGGCAGAGGTCAGCTGAACCATTTGAAGATGTAAATAGCCTTACTGACATTCAAGTTTTTTTTTTTTTTTTAGAGGTTAACTTGATTTAAATTTGTTTCAAATTTGATTAAAATTTCCTGATTGTTCCTATTTGAGCGCATGTTCGATGTTCAAGTTTTTTCATGCATCACCTCCCATTCGAGTTGTGAATACATGTAATTTCGAAATTCGATCTTTCATAAATAATATGCATAATATAAGCTGTTTTCACTTATACACCTGTATATCCTTAATCTCCTAAAACAGGGATCCCCAACCTTTTGAACCCGTGAGCAACATTCAGAAGTAAAAGGAGTTGGGGAGCAACACTAACATGAAAAATGATCTTGGGGTGCCAAATAAGGGCTGTGATTGGCCATTTATTAGCCCCTTTGTGCATTGTCAACCTACATTAAGGCTCTGTTTGGCAGTGCACCTGTTTTTTAAGCAACAAAAACTTGCCTCCAAACCTGGAATTCAAAAATAAGCACCTGCTTTGAGGCCACTGGGAGCAACATTCAAGGGGTTGGAGAGCAACATGTTACTCACAAGCTACTGGTTGGGGATCACTGTCCTAAAATAAGGCTGTAAAATACAGATTGGCTGAACTGATGTAAAATTAAATCAGCTACTTATTAAACATAATTAGTTATGTTTATTATTGTGCTGTACTTATAACACAAGGCTGGCACATTTGAGCTATTACCTGAATAAAACTTACCAGGTAGATAATAGAAGGATTTACCCCAGCCATAAGCTACTATCTCAGGGATGCAGCTTTTGCAATTACAGACAGTAATTCTCCCCATCCTTGCTGCATTATAGCTTATGCAAATCCCTGCATCACATTCAGAAAAAAAGTCTTGCAGTTTGGACATTTTATAATAGCTCTTTTTCAACAATATACATCTTTGCTATTATCATCACCGACTCCATTAAACTGCACTCGGACGTGTAACATGCCATTAAGCTAATTGATGCTGCGGTAATGAAATTCCTGTATATATAACAAATGTCAATGTACTGGTGCGTGTATTACTATAAATGTAATCATTTTACTGGGAAAAACATTTTGCTGGCAAAGGCGTCATGTATTAACAGCAGAGTAGATTCAGATGCCATTTCCAGACATTCCAGGATATTATGAACCGTTACCCCTTGGAATTCCTGCCACATCAGTCATCTAATATGAAAAATATGAAAAATTAGACAATTGATATGTTTAAATAACACAAAGTTGTATCATAGTATCATATAATCCTCTTTTTGCATCTGATTTGATCACATAGGGATCCCACCTCTGTGGCTCTTTTATAAGCCAAATATACAACATTCCTCCCAACATAATTATGGTCAATGCCAGTAGTTCCCTGTCCCTCTGTTCGTGTCCTTTCAAGTTTGCCTTAATGTTGCAGTTGGAGAATAGTATATAAGTAGTGATGGGCGAATTTATTCGCCAGGCGCGAATTTGCGCGATTCGTCGCCAGCGAATAAATTCGCGAAACGCCCGTGAAAATTCACGGGAAAAATTCGCCGGCGTCAAAAAATTTTTTTTAGAAAAAACGGACGCCGGCGTCGGGAAAACGGGCGCTGGCATCAAAAACGAGACGCCGGCGCCGTTTCGCGAATTTTTCGCCGTTTCGCGAATTTTTCGCCGTTTCGCGAATTTTTAGGCGAATTCGCCCATCACTATAGATAAGATTGAGGCACGACTGCAGGATGTATGATTTTCACATCTCAGGTGTTAGAATAGCTACAGAAGTTTCATGTGTTAAATATCAAATAATTTTCATTATTAACACTACCCAACATCTAGGCTTTGGGAAGTTCCTCATGTATATGGAGGGACCTGTATGATTGTAGGCAAAAAAGCTGTAATACCCTTACTCTATACCATATGTCTCTTCTATCGTTTCTCCAAGCAATCAGTGATAACTCAGCATCAATATTAGATTTACAGTTTCCCCTTGATATACATATTATAAAATACAGTATATACTTTCCAACATCACCAGTGCTGAGAGCTATGATAACTTCATACGATAATAGATTTACTTTTTCCAGTGCTATGAAGTGATAATACTCTTGGCCAACCTAACCATTTGACATATGGATATCAGGATCTGAACCTTAATCTTATTGTTTATATTATTTCAAACTATTTCTCCTTGCTCAACTTTCTTGGAGCTTTTACATACACATTACTCCAATTATCTGAGACCAAACAATGCATACAGTACCTTTACTAGTTGAGATTAAAGGGATACTGTCATGGGAAAACATGTGCAAAATGCATCAGTTAACAGTGCTGTTCCAGCAGACTTCTTGGCTGAAATCTATTTTTCTAAAGAGCAAACATATTTTTTTATACTGGTATTTAACGTTAAAATCTGACATGGGACTAGACATATTGTCAGTTTCCCAGGTGTCCCCAGTTATGTGACGTGTGCTCTGATAAACTTCAGTCACTCTTTTCTGCTGCACTGCAAGTTGGAGTGATATCACCCCCTCCCTTCTCCCCCCCCCCCAACTGCCCATCAGCAAAAAAATGGGAAGGTAACATATAACAGCTGCCTGGTAGATATAAGAGCACTCATTAGTAAAAATCCATGTCCCACTGAGACACCTTCAGTTACATTGAATAGGAGAAACAATAGCCTGCCTGAAAGCATTTCCATAGTGCAGCACTGCCTCTTTCTGCACATGACCAGGCAAAATAACCTACAATTTGCATGTCGTTTAAGTCATTTTTCTGCAGAAACTTTAGAAGTAACATGACATACTTCAAATCTATGGGCCCAACACTTATTTCCATGTGGGCAGAATAAGATTTATTATGTAGGTATATTCGGTTTCTAGCTTTAAATTATTTACGTCTGTCATGACCATCAACCTTTTAACAACACAAAACAAAAATGCCATCACTTATCTCAATTCCCACATGTGCCTGTGCTGGGAACTTAACAACCATAGCACTTCTGCATCTGCCGAAGGATTAGAGAGCCCTGGAGCAATTAAAAAAAGGGAGGCGTTACTCCAGGTCTGAATCACCGAACTTAAGAAGTAATAGGACTGCTGAATAAAAAGAGGTTTTTTTTTAAGGCAAAGGCCACAGTAGGGGCATAGTAAAGCTGGGGAGAAAAGACGGTGTGAATAAATAATAAACCTCTGTGTTCTCAATGTGTAAGCTACAGTAAAACTGGATTCCACTCGCAAACACACACTTTAATATTATGGCTTTGCAAATACAGATAAGGGTCAATTTTTCTTCAATGTGCTTCATTGTAAAAATGTCAGTTTAGGTCCTACATGTAAGTCTTGCATCAACAGCATATGCATAAATATATATATATATATATATATATATATATATATATATATATATATATATATATATATATATATACACTCCCATAAGCACTTCTGAAGCTTATTTTTAAAAACTGATTTTAAAAAGGCCTTTCCTCAGCCAATTATTTCATTGATCAAAAGATTGCTGTAGGCCCAGCAACCTTGGGTATTAATTTGCTACACAGGAGGCCTCTCCAACAAGAAATCGTCTGCATAGGTTCTGCTCCAAACAAAATATGAATAATGTGCACCGATTCCCCAATTTTAAAAGCCTTTTGAATATATTGCTGTAGGGCTAACGGTTGGTGGTTATTAAGTAGCCGGCATCTCCAGTAAGACAATTCCTGCATAGGTTGCTCACCATCTCCCTTACTGTTACAGCATTTCACTGTGCTCAAGGACACTGGTCCAGCCCTGGGAAGTGCCATGACAGCAAGGCAGGGATGGAGGGCATTGGGCAACCTATGCTTCTGACTGGTGATGCCTCCTGCATAGGTGATAACCACTAGTTACTGGTCCTGCAGCAATTCTCATATAAAAAAGGCTTTAATTTTTTTTTTAAAAAAACCACAGACGTTAAAAAATGTATTTATTTTTTTGAGAGCTTTTAAATCCTCTTTATATCCAAGGTGCAATTTTCCATTAGAGGTTTAGAGGCTAACAGATCCTAAACCGCTTTAGAGAAGTTGATCTGTGCTTGGTATACAAGCTAGTATGGAAACACTTCAAAATATGAACACAGTCATTAAGGAGCCTATTTGTCAAGTCTCAAATTTTTCTGGTCAAGTTTTAAAGGTCAAAACATTTTTTTTCTAGAAACTCATTATGCTCCTAAACTGCTAAAAATCCAAAAATACTCCAAAATCATGTAGCAGTCAATGCAGATGGTCTCTTTAACAATTGGACCATGTTTTTTTTTTTTCCTTTACGATTCTCGATAGTTTTGGGCTATTGCACTAGTTTTTGTTCCATAATCCAATAAACCGAGTTTTAGAGCATCAATTAGAAAAAGTTGTACGATTTAAAACGATGCGCGATTTTGTTGCAAAGAAAAAGTTGAGTTATAATAAATATGCCCCTATTTTTGCATTATTCTTTAGAAGTATTGGCATCCAAATAAACTCTATGAACTAATCTAAAGTTGGACTCGGAACCATGCCGAATCGCTCTTCAACACAAATCACCCCCAGCTCTCTGCCGCCCTATGTCCTTGCCTCGTGGCATGCCTACAAATCTGTCCCTGTCGCCTTCTTTTGGGGGGATTCCATATACAGATTCCCTATAAAGATTACCTATGAAGAACAATTGCTCCCTTAACTTTTTACTGACTGCTTATCAGTCAGTTTGACAGTGTTTGACATTTACTGTTTACATCCTGGTGTCAGGGTCTATAATACATTGGGATATTGGCCTTCAGTTGCCCAATGTTCTTTATTATAAGATTACTCCGAAAGGGAAGATGAAAGCCTCCATTTCTTTAGTGGAGCTAAGTGCAACCAAGGGAAGCTGGCAGGAGAGCACGGCTTCTGATTTAACAGAAAGCTCCTCTATCAATAGAAAAGAAGATCCTTGCCTGTAACTGGCTTTAGATCTGCAGTTTAATGTGGCAGAACTGAAACAATATTCAACACTAAAATAAAATAGATTTGATTTCATATAATAATATTGACTTCTGTTCCCTTTAGTTACTGGAATGGAGCCATTTGTTTATTCAGTAGAATGAAGGAGGTCTGGTTTTTCTGTGTGAAGTACTTTATCAGTTCCTTGAGGTCTTGGGCAGGTTAGATAATCTTTTGATGTATATTACAGCTCAGAAATAATATATAAAGATAACGATAACCATTGCCTTTGTTTATAGTATATAATTTCTCTTTTACAATGAATGTAAGTGGATATATGTAAACCCTAATCGCACTCTGCTCAGGCCTCCAAGAGGACCATTATCAACTCAGACTGGCGGCATGTTATTGCCTAATTTATATGTAAATGAGCTATGCACTGAAGATTTGCCTTTGCTAGGCTACCCTTGAAAGGAATATATTTACTCAATATTCTACTGAGCCTTTTTTAAAGTAAAATGGCAATGGGATGCTTAAAGCTTTGCTAGGCTTCAATGTGCCAATTTATGTTGTTTTGTGAATTACTGATTGTACGAAGGACACTGTCATCAAAAAATTGGTTTAAGAAAAAAAAAGAATGTGGTTTTGTCAATAACAGTTGCATTGGGTTACCTTCATTTAGACATAGTTAGAGCCACTGTTCTGCTTGCATGTTGTAAGGGCCTATCAAACTTGCTTTCAGGATGGGTCATACAGTCATGAAGAAATTAAGCCCACAAGTAATTTAGCACAAGCCGAGAGCCCGAGAATGGAAAAAGTTGACCTTCCAAATGAGAGAATTTTATGAGGCCAAGCCAAGTGGAAGAATCTGGAATTGCAGCCAAGGAAAATATAGATAACAAAAAAAGGAGAATTAGAAGATGCACACCCAACACATCAATGTGAGGTGCAATACTTATGGAATCCAAGATTTCAGGAATATTTCAACAAAAGAAGATTACACACTCAAAAATAATGAAAAAGTTAATTTTATTACATCAAAAGAACATGATTACAAAAATGGCCCCAAAAGCATAGACCCTTTAATGTGTTTCGACCATTAAGGTCTTCATCAAGGGCAAAAAATACAATATAAATAAAAGAATATATAGAATAAATAAAAGAAAAAGGCAAGATGCTTTGGGACGATTTTTGTAATCGTGTTATTTTGATTAAAATTAACTTTTTCATTATTTTTGAGTGTGCAATCTTTGCTTTTGTTGAATTGTAGTCAATGAAGGCTGAGGTCAGGGCAGAAAGCAGATGTCATGACATAGGCAAGCAGAAGTCAGGTCAAGCAGCTTTCAGTTAGCCATATTCAGCCAAGGGTCAGACAGTCAGACTTCAGTACAATCAGCATTTCTTTTGGCCATTGGCAACAACTTATGAAGTAGGAGGAGGAGAGCAGACAGGAAACCAATTAAGAAACACTGACTTGTGTTAAAAACAGGGTGAAACCACCATGAAGAATGGAGTTTAAGCACACTTCTTGCCTGGGCAAGAGAGTTTTAAATTAACAATGGAAAGCCATACTTTATCTCCCACTTTGAAATCTGGACCCTTTCCTCATCTAAGTTAACATTAGAACTCGTACCTAGGATGGTGGAATTCCTGTATTGAGGGCTCACACGGAAAATACAGGGTATAAAGTGACACACTTTATTTAACAAACTTTTAAAAAATCACAAATGTAAAATACATACAAAATAACCAACAAGGTGAAGTATAAAGTGCATTGTACCCAGGTACCTTCTCCTTTTTAACCAAAATAGGTATAATTTGCTATAGTTACACACCAAAAACTTCTTCCATAAAAAGCTTAAGGGTAAACTATTTCTTAAGTATTAAGTGAATACAAACCATGAATAATAATACTTACTTATCAATGCCATTAGTCAGAATCAAATCAAAAGGCACAGATAAATAAAGGCAAGATCCTCACCTTCCAGTGTGTGTACCCCATGGAGTAGATCAGTGATAAAGTCTACAGACACAATGCCCCAGGGTCTAGAAGGGATAGGATGATGAAGAAGTAGGCTACACCCATTGACCCTAGTAAGTGATTAGTCTTTCTTGCTTTTCCTAACCTGCTACAGTACTGCAACTTCCACAAAGGACATAACATAATATTTCCAGTGTAATATCAAAGTGGAATGGAATTTTAGTGTGATTAAAGGATGATGAATAGTGATGGGCGAATTTGAAAAATCTAAAAATGGGATTTAGTCAATAGGCGTCCATTAAATGACAAATTTATTCACTGGCGGCGAAACGCACAAATTCGCTGTCGAATAAATACACCCATCACTAATGATGAACCCCTTATTGTTCATAGCAGAATTGTGATGTCATATTTGAGGATAATGATGCCATTTTGAAATTATGATGACATGGTAGTTTCAATGCGATCTCATAATGACAGAAAATTGACAACCCAAAATGTTGGTGCTGTGCTGTAATGTTGATCATAAAATTTCAATATAGCTTTATAATAAATTGTGTCATGATCTTTACAACATAAATGGGTTAAGTGATTTTTGTATGTGCTATTGTAATTATTGTCTGCAGGGCCGGAACTAGGGGTAGGCAGAGAAGGCACATGCCTAGGGCGCAAAGCTGGAGGGGCGCTAGGCACGCACTTTAGTTGCCTCTCCTAGCGCCTAGTCCGGTCCCCAATTGCCGCTCTGCCTGGTGTGCGATGTCCTCCTTTATGCGCCACATCTTTTTTTCGCCAAGCAGGGTGGTTGTTGTGCATGCGCGCGCAGCCTCTCGTGCACATGCATGTGCGCGTTTTTCTGCGCATGCGCACTGCCTGGGGCGCCATCCCGGGCTGGCCTACCCCTAGTTCCGGCCCTGCTGTGATGTTCCTTTCCTTATTGAAATCACATGTGCAGGGAATTGTGGGGTTTGGAGGATGCAGGCTAAGGACAAATGTCTGTTGATACAAAGTAACAGTAGTCAGCCAGCTCAGCAAAGTAGTCAGACAGATCAACAGGAGAGCAGGGGGCTAGGCTTAGGGAACTGTTCCAAACCATTAAAAATATGAAAAGTCTGCATATTTTTTAATTGATGTATATTGCAAAGTTGCTTGAAATTATGTTTACTTTTCAAAAAGCTTAAGTTTTGGTGTGGGATGCTGATACCACAACAGTTCTCAATGGTGCTGCTAAAGTTACCTCTCTTATAAGTTGAAAACACTGTGAAATCATCAAAAGTGAGTAAAATGAGATATAAAATATAAAAAGAATATGTTGCTTATGATATACATAATGTAGGATGGACAGACAGTGTATGTGTTAGCAGGGCCAGAACTAGGAGTAGGCAGAAGAGGCACGAGCCTACGGCCAAAAGCTTGGGGGGTGTCAGGCGCGTACCTTCCCTATTGCCTATTCCTAGTCTGGCTGAGTGCGTTCCATGCAGATGTGCACCTTATCACACATGTTTGTGCTCGTTTTTGCTTGTGCATGCGTTCGTTAGCATGCAGGGGGTGGTGGGGCGCAATATTGCCATCCAGGTTACCTGGGGCACCCTGGCTTGGCCCTGTGTGTTAGCCTTAACAATGTTTGTGCATGCTATTAATCACACAGAAATAACTGTCAGTCAATACATGCTCATACATTAGTTACTATGTATTAATAAAACTGAGAACTCTAATGACCACATGCTAGCATTATGGTAATCATTTGATAAAATATTTAACAGAACAGACCTTTATTTTATTTAACCTAATTAATTGTACACATTTGGTATTTTGTGTAACATGAAGAACTGCCTTTTAAAGGAGAACTAAATCTTAAAAATGAATATGGCTAAAAATGTCATGTTTTATATGCTGAACTTATTGCACCAGCCTAAAGTTTCAGCTTGTTAATAGCAGCAATGATCCGGGACTTCAAACTTGTCACAGGGGTTCACCATCTTGGAAAGAGTCTGTGACACTGGGCTCTGAGCAGCTGTTGAGAAGCTAAGCTTAGGGGTCGTCACTAATTATCCAGCAGAAATGAGGTTGGTCTGTAATATAAGCTGATGCTACAGGGCTGAATATTATATTCTTATGCTTATTGTACTGGTTTCTGTGCTGCCATGTAGTAATTATCTGTATTAATTACTAATCAGCCTTATATTGTGACATTTCTATTCTGTACTGTATATTGTGAGTGGGTCCCTAAGCTCAGTAAGTGACAGCAGCACAGAGCATGTGCAGTGAATCAGCAGAAAAGAAGATGGGGAGCTACTGGGGCATCTTTGGAGACACAGATCTTTACTGCTAAAGGGCTGTGGTTGCCTTGGGCTGGTACAGAAGCCCAAAACATAATGTGCAACATTTCTAGCTACTTCTTTAGTTCAGCTTTAGTTCTCATTTAACTGGCTATAGATAGTGATGGGAGAATCTGTCCTGTTTCGCTTCGCTGATGAAAATTCGCGAAAAAATGAAAAAAAAATTTGCAAATGCATTGAAGTCAATGGGTGTCTCTACTGACCGACCAACCCCCCTCTCATGCACACACAGCTTTTTCATTCCGTGACTGGGGCAGGAGAGGGAAGCTGGGGGCAGCATGACAGGTTCGGCCAGGGAGCGTTCTGGTCCGGCAGGACCCACAAGAGCCGGGGCCCACTGATTCTCATGACAACTTTTGGAGCAAATGTAACTACTTTTTTTTATAAAGAAATGTTGTTACATACACTGCATACTATCACAAACTATAAAATTCTCATTCGCTTTCCTACTGTCGTGTAACCCTGTTTTTTTGTGTTAGTGACCAATATTATAATCCCCCATATATCCTTTTGTTTAACAACCTCTCTAATTTTTATTAACAATTATTTTTTACAGTATTTAACTTTAAAAGATGTAAGTAAACATCAAATATTGAAATATGAAAGTGTGATATTTCATACAAAATACACTTTTTGATCAATTTGATCCTGCTGCCTGCTATTTATTGAACTTTTTTTTTAACATTGTACGGCAGCCGTGTATTGTTGGGGGGCTTTGTAGAGTCCCTTTAAACATCAGCCAAATTGTAGAATATCAGGACAGTTATTTGGCTGCATAGGGATTAGTTAATTAAGATCAAAGACAGCTAAAATGCTGTTGGGATTAAGTTGACTAACGTTGGCACAGAAAAAGAAGGCTAGAGGATGTCATGGATGAAAAATGTTGGCTCTAAGATCAGTTCAAGTATTTTCTCCTCTGGCCAAGAAAACTCTGACAAGTCTCAGTGCAGCCCAGTATCTAGAATGCTGCCCAATATCTGGAATAGCATTCACCTGTCCCACACTACTTCACCAGGTGTAAATTCATTACCACTAAACTAATTCAATAAAATGCGAAGTTGCGCCTCTGCAGCCAAATGCTGGCGACATTTCTGCCTAGCGAAATTATGTTAGTACTCGCGTAGGTCCATTTGAGTAGGGCAGGTACATATAGGTCATATATATGTCTTTATTAGAGATGTTGGTGCAAATGTTTGAAGTGGCCACTTATTATGAAATATGTTCAAGGAAGCAAAATAAAGACAAAAGTGATCCTCTAATGCCCTAGACATGAGCCCACCCTAGAACAAATGTGGCATGCCCCTCAAATGTTTGGAAATAATTGTTAACACAAAAATCTTTAATAGTTAGAACTTTTGAAGACAATCCCACTTTAAAATATAAAAAATCCCATTGATTTTTAGAACTTTTATGACTTTGGCATACAGGATATGATGTCACTGGCATAAGATTGAGGAGGATGTAGCTTCATCTTATCAATTTGCCAGGTCTAAGCTGGCGAAGGAAACGCTGGCGAAACGTTATGTAAAATTAGCATTTTCGTGAATTCGCGGAGTAACAATTGTTTGCTTGAGTGAAAATTTGCCTGGTGATTGGACGCAAAACTACGCCAGCGATGGTTTCTTTCCCAAACAAATTGTCCTCTACACCTGTTAGTAAATTAGCAATGTGCCTGCGGATGACATTTCTGGCAAATTTTTCCTAGCGACAACCACTTTTTGCCCTTTAGTAAATCTGCCCCTTGGTTTGATATAAGCCTCAAATAGTAATTATTCTACTCTTGCATGTTCTAAAGGTAAGTCTTCATTTCTGCATTCCACACCTGTGTTGATGGAAGTGAGCACTAAAGGGTTCTGCAATTGGTCAGGGACCTGTGGGGTGGGAGTTACTGCAGGTAGAATGACAACTTTTACTGTAGTTTAGGCCAAATCTAATTCTGCTCTTTTAGTCTAATGCCTGTGGAGATTCCTCTCTTCCTCTACCCTTTATTATGCACTAACAAAGCCACATCATTGTTCCTGCAAGACGTCAGGCTTTGGGTTGTGCTGCAGGTTAAATGGTTGTTGGTTTAAGTACAGATGTGTTGGTTGTGGGTTCATGTGTGGTTTATAGCTGGCAGGTGTGGATAAACCAAATCAATTATACATGAACTAAATATCACAAGAATTAGTATGTTTGTCCTAAAAATTAGAGGGAGTTGAAATGTATTCATTTGGATATACTTAAAGTGATGAAATGATTAAATTAAAAAGGTCAACAACCATCATCATTTAAATAGCACCAAATCAGCTACGTTCAGTATATTGCTGAAAATTTAATTTTCCATTAGCCAAAAAGTTTTTAGGCACTAAATGTTGCAATATAAAATATTTTGAAATACATTCATATTGAAACATGTGGTGCATGAGTATATTGGATATTACAGAATTCCCCTCCATGTTAGTGTGTGCTGTCTAGTTATGCAGCACTCTATACGTGTGCAGTAAACTGGGTTGGAGTAAGTCTTTGTAACTTTTGCAAAAAAAAAAAAAAATGCAAATTGAGAAGACAGGCATTTATATTATATTGACAGACCATCAGTAAGTCCCAGCAGAAGCAAATCTACTAATGAGCTGTTCCCTTCTGGCAATGACATTCTGAATCGATAGCAGCAGGACTGACATTCAACATGGCTGTAGTTGGAAAAGTCAAAGCCACAAATTATAAGAGAATAATTTCCAGTGTTCAGATCGTAAATAAATCCTGAGCACATTATAATGAGTGGCATTCACTACCCATGGCTACTGGCTATGGAAGGGATCAGGTTTTATATTATTCACACATGTCCACAAAAGATTCAACTTATTTTGCATAGGGCTAATGGAAGAATACACTGTATGCATTTCATGTATTTAACATCAGCTTACCTACATTTCTTGTGTATACAAACCTACTTGGCATGCAGTAAATGTAGGCTTCCTGCCTTAGTACTCTAGTGGACTCCCTCCCGTGGCATTCATGTTGGCTGCCTCCCATGGTACAGTACATGTATTTCATGTGCTGGCAGCTCATAAAATACATCATATTAATCTAGTAAACCTACACACTTTAACACAACAATCCTCAACCTTTCTACCAGTAAGCCACATTCAAACGTAAAAAGAAAATTGAGAGCAACACAAGTATAAAAAAAGTTCCTGGGTGTGCCATTTATGGGCTGTGATTGGCTATTTGGCAGCCCCTATGTGGACTGGCAGCTTATGGAAGGCTCTGTTTGGCAATACACTTGTTTTTATTCAACCAAAACTTGCCTCCAAAACAAAAATTCAAAACTAAGCACTTGGTTTGAGGCCACAAGGTGCAACATCCAAGTGGTTGGTGAGAAACATGTTGCACATGAGCCACTGGTTGGGGACCACTGCTTTAACACATCTCTCAGTATACTGTTACATTACTTTTGGAAGGACTCAGCTTTCCAACCCATTCACCACACTATCTATCTCTACGACATGGAACTAAACTGTTGACTTTGGCTGTGTCTTCAATGCCACTATAAAAATGCTAAAAAGGGGAACTGCCTAGGACCCACCATCATTGACTTCATCTTCAATTACCTTTTTCATGAAGCATAACCCAAACAGATTGGACCCGCTCCCTGCCCTTGATACCCCTTACCTCCCTCTCCAGCCTTAGTCGCAACAAAAGAAAATATACACAGGGCCTAAAGAGGGGTTGTGGCCAGGGTCTGCAAGGGGTTTTGCGGCAGGAGCGGGGGGCCCTTGAGACCACAGCCCCAGTGGGCCCCAAGTCCCCCATTCCGACCCTGCACCCAAACAAAAAGGCTGAAGCACAGCCTTTTTCTCCTTGAGCACACCAGGCTTGCAAGTCAGAAAATGTTTACATATCTCCAGTTCTAGAAGATGCACACACAAGTCAGAGCATTGATACTGTAGATCAAATTAAACATGTTTCTTTTAGCATTGGCTTTTATCTTGATCACTAAAATACAGGGCTGGAACTAGGGGTAGGCAGAAGAGGCAGCTGCCTAGGGCGCAATAATAGGGGGACACTAGAAAGATACCTCTAGAATTGTCTTCTGCCTACCCCTAGTCCACGCCTCTCAGTCTTCCCCTTCCTTCCCTCCTGACACCCTCCCCTCTGTCGCTGTCCCTCCCTTACTCTCTCCATTCCCTCGCTCTCCTCTTCCTCCCCTCCATCACTCACCCCTCCCCACCCCTCCATCACTCACCCCTCCCCACCCCTCCATCACTCACCCCTCCCTCCGTTGCTCAATCCGTCACACGTTCATGCTCACAGACACACTGCCTTAGTTCATTTAAAATAAAAATGCTATGAAGTCAGATTTTAAAGGTAACAGGTTATAGAATGTGTAGAATTTAATATAATCAAACGAGTACTTATAAAGTAGTAGTAGGCCAGGACTGCCGCACATTTGTTGGTTGGTGGTTACCTGTTACCCTTTTTTTTTCCCAGTGTTAACTGGAAAAGTTTATTCACAGTTTATATTCATATCTGAAAAATGTTCCCTTTCCATCTAAGACACCATACATTGTGCCTCACACCTTCACATCCAATATTTAATTCTTTTTGAGTAACACTTTGTTAGGTGCTTCCTATTACTATATATAATTAACAGCTCAGAATGAAGCTTAGGAAATGAAATCTACTTTGTGGAATTAGCTCTATTTAATTATACATGATGAATATTTAAGCAGATACAGTATTGATGCACATGAGTGGTAACCAACTGTGAGCCTGACATTTTCTGACAAATAGAGCAATTGCCTGCTATGCTGTGTTTCCTTTACCCTCAGTCATTAATGATCCGAGGGACATTAAGTAATCTGTCTTTTTTTCCCCCCATACAACAGTGTCCATTTACACTACTGTGTTCTGCCAAACTAAAATATATCGTCAAATAGGTTTTACCTTTGGAAATCTCAAGGCTTTGTTATGGTTGATTGCAAAACTTCTAATAATGTTTTTTTTTTCATTTTCCCTGTCAGAGAATGCATCCAATTACGAGTTGCGTGAAATATGATTGTGTTTTGCTTACAGTCGACCTTAAACAAGAAATATATTGCTCTATGTTCTATTAAAACCTCAAAGCATGCAATTTGCACTTGCTAATGGTGCAGTTAGAGTAAGACATTAAAATCAAAATAATAGAGTTAAGTCCAGAGATTCAAGGGCAGATAATACATAACATCTTTCATTGACAGTTCTGGTAGATAACTGACCTTTCTTGCGCTTGAGAACATAAATTGTTGTTCTGCAGAATTTATTCCTTCAGAATCTGAGTGGACTCAGTGTTGGCATAGTTTTGACTGGAGGAGGCCTTGATGCCCCTAGGAAGTTGCCAGTTTGCATTTTACATAATAATAAACAAACACACAGTGTCTTACTGCAAAAATCAAAAAATGTGTCCAAAGTTTCTGGAACTTCCCCTTTAAACCGACCCAAAGACTCAATCTCCTCGAGTATAATATTCAACCAGAAAAAGCACAACAGACTGTAGAGGTCAGTGCTGAAAAGCTAGGGAAAAAAATATATAGCAAATAGGGAATATATAGTGTCAGGTGACTGAGTGACGTCATCCCCAAGCGCCGAGGAACCTACACGCGGAGGGAAGGACACTGCGGGTCGGGGTCAAACCACCAGCATTTCGGTTCTGCTAAAGAGCATAGGTGAGCAACTGAAGGGATGATTTTATATGCCTAATTCTTACTACGAAATTGTGAGTGCATTTTTTTAAGTAATAAAAGGTTTAACACTTTTTTCATTTATCAACACTGGGCAAATTTGCCCATGGGCAGTTACCTATAGGAACCAATCAGTGATTAGCTTTTTAAAGCCAGCTGTAAGTAGAACAATGAATGCAGCATTTTGATTGGTTGCCACGGGTTAATGCCCATGGGCAAATTTGCCCAGCGTTGATAAATGACCCCCACTGTGTTCCACATCTGTCTGCAGCAAGGATCGCACCGGGAGGATATCCCTACATTTAGGCTGGCTTTATATTGAAACGTTTGTGAAGACCCACCTATCACCTGCATGTGGTGTTCAATTAATGAATAGGAACACAGTTCTCCTAATCTACAAGTGGGTGAAGGTGTTGAACTACAACTCTCAAAAAACATACTACACTATATATTCCCTATTTGATATATATTTTTTTCCCTAGCTTTTCAGCGCTGACCTCTACAATCTCTTGTGCTTTTTCTGGTTGAACACATAGTCTTATACAGTACATCTGTGGAGATTACTGTATAATATGTAATATTATTTTTGTCCAAGGACACTTCAAGGCCCTCCTTTAAAGGACTAGGAAAGGGTTAATTGTAGAGGGAGGCAATTTGTTAGGTACATCATGGTGAATATAATCTCTAACCTCAGGACAGTGATTCTTTTTGCTGGAAAAAATTACTACCCCAGGGTGCTGTGCCGCCATCTTTAGGCCAGATTTATTTAAGGGAGAAGTGAAAATTCGGCAGAAATTCCATCCCATCTAACAGGCGTAGAGGACAATTCGCTAGTGAAAGAATACATTGGTAATGAAACTAGTGCCCTATCGCCAGGTGAATTTTTGCTCAGGCAAACCATCGTTACTCCGCAAATTTCCTAAAGTGCAAATTTTACATAACATCACCCCAGAGTTTCCATAGCCATCTTAGGCCTGGTGAACTGATTAGATGAAGATACAGCCTACTCAATCTTATGTCAGTGACATCATATCCCGTATACCGAAGTGTAATAAAAACAATAAAAAAAAATAGTTGGTGTTTTTTCATATTTTAAGGTCTTTTAAAGTTGTAGCTATTATATAATTTTTGTTTGAACATTTTTTTAACCATTTGAAGGGCATGCCACATTTGTTTTAGTGTGGGCACATGTCTAGGACATTAGAGGATCTCTTTTGTATTTATTTTTTTTCCTTAGACATTTTTAATAACAATTGGCCACTTCAAGTATTTGCACCAACATCTCTAATAAAGACATATATATGACCTATATGTACCCGTCCTATTCAAATTGACCTTAGCGTAAGTGAAATAACAAAGCTTTGATAGGCAGAATTAAACGCTAGTTAAAGTTCACTATGAAATGCTCGCAAATGCTTGATGAATTTACAATGAAACTTCACCAACGTTCAGCTGCAGAGACGCAACTTCGTATTTTAGTAAATTAGCATTGCGGTAGCGAATTAACAGCTGGCAAAGTGGCGTGAAGTGTGGCAAAGCCATAGCAGGCAAAAATTTGCCCTTAAGTGAATTTGCCCCTTTGTCTTTGTTCATTCCTAGTGGTTGGAATTGTTATATTGTGGGTAAAAAAGTGACAGATTGCCTTTAAATTTTGCACTATGCACTTGCTTCATAAATGAACCATATTGGTTCTACTGTGGCACATGTATTGTTTATATTCCTACTAATAAATCAAGTTGGTTAAAAACATTATGAAGCAGTGTTTAAGGAGTGTGATGTAATTAATCCATGATCTGAGACACTGAAACATATCCTGCTTTAATAAGAATCCTATTTTCTGATTTGTAACATACAGCCTCATGCTCAAAATAACATTTAGATGCACAATAATAATAAACGTCTAGTACAGAGGTTTCACCTTGCCCTCATTCACAAGCTTGCCATTGTTAAGATCCAAGTGTCTTTCATTTAAATGGAAGCAACACAGTAGACGTGAGATGATCACCCAAACTTTTACTGAAGTGAGGATGACATAGGATTTCTGGAGCCATCACACTTTTTCAACAGCCTCCCCCCCCCGTGTGTGCACTCACGACTGACAACCACAAACAGAGGGGTAGGCAGAAGACACTTTAACAAAGACCTGCCCAGTGACTCTTTATCGTTGCACCCGAGGCAGGCACATTTTTCTGCCTACCTCTAGTTCTGGTGCTGAAAAGTAACATAGTAACATAATAAGTTAGGTTGAAAGAAGACACACGTCTATCAAGTTCAACCTTTTAACCTGCCTAACTGCTAGTTGATCCAAAGGCAAAAAACCCCATCTGAAGCCTCTCCAATTTGCCTCAGAGGGGAAAAATTCCTTCCTGACTCCAAAATGGCAATCGTACTAGTCCCTGGATCAATTTGTACTATGAGCTATCTTCCATAACCCTGTATTCCCTCACTTGCTAAAAAGCCATCCAACCCCTTCTTAAAGCTATCTAATGTATCAGCCTGTACAACTGATTCAGGGAGAGAATTCCACATCTTCACAGCTCTCACTGTAAAAAAAAAACCCTTCCGAAAATTTAGGCGGAACCTCTTTTCTTCTAAACGGAATGGGTGACCTTGTGTCAGCTGGAAAGACCTACTGGTAAATAAAGCATTAGAGAGATTATTATATGATCCCCTTATATATTTATACATAGTTATCATATCACCCCTTAAGCGCCTCTTCTCCAGCGTGAACATCCCCAATTTGGCCAGTCTTTCCCAATAGCTAGGGATGGGCGATTTTTTTCGAGGCCCATAGACTTGAATCGCGTTGTGCGTCAAAAAAAAAGACGATTGTCAAAAAAATTTCACAGCGCAAATTTTTTTTTTGACGCCCATAGACTTTAACGGTGGCAAATTTTTGTCGAAACGAAACAGGTCAAATTCACCCATCCCTACTCATAGCTAAGATTTTCCATACCTTTCACCAGTTTAGTTGCCCTTCTCTGTACCTTCTCTAATTCAGTAATGTCCTGTTTGAGCACTGGAGACCAAAACTGTACGGCATATTCTAGATGGGGCCTTACCAGCACTCTGAACAGTGCAAGAATGACCCCCCCTCCCATGAATCAATGCCCCTTTTAATACAGCTCAAGACCTTATTTGCCCTTGATGCTGCTGACTGGCATTGCTTGCTACAACCAAGCTTATCATCTACAAGGACTCCACGGTCCTTTTCCATAATGTATTTGCCTAGTGCAGTTCCATTAAGGATACAAGTGGCTTGGATATTTTTACATCCCAGGTGCATGACTTTACATTTATCAACATTGAATCTCATCTGCCACTTAGCTGCCCAGATTGCCAGTTTGTCAAGATCCTGTTGCAAGGATGCCACGTCCTGGATGGAATTTATTGGGCTGGATAATTTTGTGTCATCTGCAAACACTGATACATTACTTACAATACCCTCCCCTAAGTCATTAATGAACAAGTTAAATAAAAGTGAACCCAATACCGATCCCTGAGGGACCCCACTTAGAACCTTACTCCAAGTAGAGAATGTCCCATTAACAAACACCCTCTGTACCCGATCCTGTAGCCAGTTTCCAATCTATGTGCAAACGACTTCATTAAGCCCAACAGACCTTAGTTTAGAAAGCAGTCGTTTGTGGGGCACGGTATCAAAAGCATTGGCAAAATCCAAATAGATCACATCTACTGCCCCCCCCCCACTGTCCAGAATCTTACTTACCTCATCATAAAAAGCAATCAAATTTGTCTGACATGATCTATCCTTCAAGCCATGTTGATTGCTGCTCATAATGCCATTCACTAATGCAAAATTTTGAATGTGATCCCTTAACAAGCCTTCAAATAATTTGCCCACCACTGATGTCAAATTTACTGGCCAGGCTGAGATCATAATCCCTTTTTAAATAGAGGAATGACATCAGCTTTTCTCCAGTACATAGGTATCATACCATTAGAAAGCGAATCTGAGAAAACCAGAAATAGGGACTGGTCTAAAACTGAACTGGGGGTGTATGCCATCAGGCCCTGGAGCCATGCGTACATTATTTTTTATTAAGCTTTATGAATCATAGAGAATGTGAATAAAGTCACTGGGCTTTTAGCAGCTGCTAACCAACATGCATTTAAAAGATCTAAATTATATTAACACAGTATAATATTATGATATATCAGATCTCTGACTTTCCCTGCTGAGTGGTATGTGAAGTATACCTTAATGGTAATAGCAAGGCATTTTATTAGTACCAGTTTAAGCATGATACTGCTTTATTGGTGCTCCTGAATAGGAGAATGGTAACCACTGCAATAATCTGACTGGCTGTACCATATAAGTTTTCTAGGGGACGCTCCAAAATAGGCCTTCAATGACTGCTTTGCCTTAATAACAGATTAACAGAAGATTGTCTAGATATCTTGTCTAGTTTCGAGATAGATTAAATTCACAAAACATTAACAAGTCCAAGTTCAACCTATGTATTATAAGGCATTTGGCATATTCTAAATCTTAGAGGGAACCCCGCTTTTCTAATGATAATCCTTTATATCGTTATTTATTATTTCTTTTTAAAAGACAGCCATAAGCCTTCATCCAGATATCGTGCTCACCCTTTTTGGCCGATGACCTGGGTGTTTAAACCCCAGGTCCTACGCTCCTGGATTCGCACAGTCTTAACTCAATTTCTGCAAATTAGGGAAAAAGGGCGCATTCACCAAAATTGACGAATGGCCTGGTGGTGCATCGCCCCGAACCCGTAGCTGAAGGTGGTGTATTATCAAGTCATATATGTTGGAAAGCACTTCACTGTCCACTCGCCGAGTAAAAACTTCAAGTTTATTTCAGTAGATTAAAAACATATCAATCCTGACGCGTTTCATGATATGTTTTTAATCTACTGAAATAAACTTGAAGTTTTTACTCGGCGAGTGGACTGTGAAGTGCTTGCCAACATACATGACTAGATATCATTAAAACCATAAAATCTGTGCCTACAAGTTGAGTTAGAAGATCTAATAGTGTTTAGGCTATTTTCCCTAGTATTCACTAGTATTGATTATTCTTATTACATGCTCATCCAATCATTAATTAGTATTTGCGTAAAGAACATATACGGTGATAAACCTAAGACAGGGTTTGGGAAGACAGATTTAACCTCTCACTCCCTCCAGATACCACTAAGTCTACCTAGCAGGATAGGGAAAAGGAATGCGCATCTATTGACTTCATGTCATGTAGAGAAGGATGGGTGAGCCTATCATATTTCATCAGTTCTTCATGGTGCATTCTGCTGTGATTGGAATGGTGGCAATTCTGAAACTCCAAGTAATCAAAATCAGTAAGCAATCATAGGTAGAAGGACACTAATAATTTCATTGTCTCTAATTAATATGGTTTTACAGTTTAGCATCACAGAAAAAGCTTCAATATAGAACAGTGTTATGTCTTACTTTATGCAGTTGTAATGCCAATCTGGGCTATCCAGGCCACAAGGAGTTAATTTGTCCAGCTAATGGTGTGAACATGGGTCACACAACAGGGTCAGGGCCTTCGCCAGGTGGAAGCTTTCCCTTTAAGGTGTAGCAGAATTACACAACGCTGGCTATTGTATATAAAAGATAGGAATTGGACGCCAGGAGGTTCTTGATAAAACAACAGTTAATAGTTTATTGTACAAAGACACTGTCCCCAGGTTTACAGTTGGTAATAAGCAGATGTAGCATATCACAGAGGAGGGAGGATAAAAATGGATGATACAGCACACAAAGACAGTCACTCCCTTAGGGTGTAGTAGTCAAGAGTACATAAATTTCCAGAAGACCGATATACCTCTGTGGGGATCGGGATCACCAATGGAGTAGTTAGGGAGACAAAGTCTAAAGTCTAACGCCCTATCCACTGAGTCCCTGAACTAAAGGCAAACAAGAAGCCTTTGGGAAGCTACTTCCTGCTACTATCCTTGATAGAGCACAAAGCTGCTCATGCTATATAAAACTGACTATCTCACTCTTCTAGATAGTCTCTTTACAGATCTGCCCTGTGATAGCTAATCCTTGTTTACGATGTTTCCTGGTCCCCGACTTATTCTCCAAAGGTACAGGTCCCTGTGAGGCTAAAGACTTTACTGGGCCTTGGTGATCCCAGGCTCAAGGAAGAAGCAACTCCCTACACGCACTATATAGCAGTGTGACAGGAAGTGGTATTACACCCTTTCACCAATAACTAGTGGTGTACTAAATGACAAGTTACAGGGGCTTATATCCAATAACAAAAGATATACAGTAAGAAAAAGGGTAGGGATTTAACTCTATAGGGGGATAGCAATCCTATAGGTCCCTACACAGTATTAGTGCATTTATTATTTATCGTATCTTCTTTGTGTGACTTATCTACGCATATTTAAATATAACTTGGAATATAACGGATGCATTACATTGAATCGTTATAAAAATATTTGTCCTCTATCGACCTGCTGATTATCAGTCCTTTATTTACATTGACATTATTCTTCCAAGCCTTTCAAGGTATGAGCCATTCTGAACTCTTCTGTATTATGATGTTATTCCTATATGAGACAAGCTATAATTGTATAGTGGCTGCATCACGTGTAATGCACTAAAGTCCTTTATGCACACTGTTTAAACTATAAAATGAAAACTGGAATATGCAATTAATTTTCAGTACAAAATGTACTTAGTCAAATACATTGCAGTTGTGGTGAGTTGCGGGCCATTTTTATTATCAATGCACAGGAAACTGGTCCTGAAAATCAATGCTTTTATCTTCTGACTTAGATCCTTAGCAATCCAATACTTAAAGTGGACCCGTCACCCAGACATAAAAATCTTTTTTAAAAAAGTCCTTTAAATTAAATATGAAATCGAATTTCTTTTTTTTTATTAAAGCATTCATAGCTGTTGTAAACTCATTTAAAAATATCAGCTGTCAATCAAGTATTGCCTACCCCGCCTCTATGCCTAGGCATAGAGGCAGGGCAAGCAATTACTTTCACTTTCCATTCAGCACTTCCTAGATGTCACTGCTCTCCCCACATTCCCCCAGTTCTCTTAACGATTTAATTGTGTAACCAGGGCATGGGGATGGACATTGGGTCCCTGTCCCCTGGTGCACAAACAAGATTCTGAGATGATACAAGACTTGACTTAATAACAGTGTCCACAAAATGGCTCCTTCCTGGTTGCTATAATTATGAGTTCCCAGACTGATGGAAGATTCAAATAATTTATACAGTTCAATTAAAGTCCATTTTGCTTGACTAACATGATAAAATAGGATTTGGATAATTTTGTTTGGGTGACGGGTCCCCTTTAATTGTTTTATCTCTGATAATGACTATGTTGTAAGAACAGTGATCATTATAATAAAAATGTCTATTGGCATCATCCAATTGGTGACCTCCTTAGATGAGGCAGCTTATGTATTGTGCAAGGGTGTTGTATTACATTCCCAAGTACAAAGGACAATGTCCCACAGTTAAACAGGCAGAAGCAAACTAGGTAGCCACAATTTACAGATACCATAGGGGTTTCAGAGATTATAGTGCAGATGAAGCACATTTACAGAGAATAATTATGACAGTCCCTTTTCTGGCATGAATGAGTCAAGAGACTAAGGCGGTTCAAGTATCATTACCATGAGTGTGAAAATCCTGCTTATATAAAGATGATAACGATTGTGGAAATAATATCATTTTGACAAAGTTGATATTGAAAAATTATTACTATATAGAGAGTTTTTTTGATCAATGCTATATATATATATATATATATACACACACATGTGGCCTATACAGTAATTCAAGATAAGCCAGAGACCCTGAATTGAATATCTCAGCTAGAGAAACTAATTCTGCAAAGATTAAATACTGCTTATAGAACCATTTGCTATATCTTATGCAAAGACATTACTGTGTTTCCTGTAACTGTGACACTTGCAATTTCAAACAGTGGAACAAGGAGCTCTGAGTTAAAGTCAGCAGTTTCATTAAAATGGCTTTATGATGTATTCAAGCTTGAAATCAAGGATAGTGTGTGAATAGGTGACAACAGAATCCCTCCCCCCGCACCAGAAATAATCTCATATGTTACAGGTCTTGCAGTAACTTGAGACAGTGGTTCTTAAAATCACAGACTTTCTATTCTGTACATGCACAACAGATCCTTATCATAAAGCTTAGATGTTATTCAAGATGGTATACCATACAAATATCTTGCAGTCCAGTCTCCACAGTACATGTTCCTCACAATTTTGCTGACAGCTGATGCCTTGCTTCCAGGGCTGGAACAGAGGCACCTGCCTAGGGTGCAACAATGGGGGGGGGGCACTGGGCAAGTACTTGTTAAAGGCTCTGCCTAACTATAGTCTGTGTTCACTCCTCTCTGCCACTCTCTTCTTCACCCCGTCACTCTCCTCTCCTTACCCTACTGTTGCTCTCAGCTGCTCTCTTCCCTCATTCCCATGCCCTTTCTTCTGTTATGGGTCATGTGTGCGCATAAAGGGGGAGCATGGGGAACATTGTAGACAGCTGGGATGCCTAGGGTGCCCGGTCGCTTAGGCTCAGCCGTGTTAGCTTCTAACCATATTTGCTCTCCTCAGTAGGGCTTCTGACTGTTCAGCTAAATTTTCAAATACTTTAGGGCTGATTTATAAACTGCAATCACAGTTGCTGTAGCACAACTCTTGGCACTGTTGTTATAGGATCAACGCCATTCAGTAAAGGTACATCTAAAGCCTCTCCTTGCACTGGCACCCACCAATCTGTTTAGATGAAGTTCATGTAGTCTGCCTTCTGAAACAAAGGAACTTTGGAGCTACCACCACAACCAAGATCAGAAAAAACATGGCTACTTGCATCCACAACTGCACTTTTTCCACTACACTGGCACTCATAAATGATCCCTAAAATGTTTTACTGAGTGCATAATTAAATTGTCATTGTTGGACTTTGGAGATGTTAAATAGGTCTGTTCCCAGGTAAATAGCAATTTACTATTCTTTACCATGGGTGTTTATTGTTAACTAGTACCCCTAATTTTTATATCAGTGTAATATATTGGCTCTGTTACAGGGTTCCCAAAGGAGTCTGCATCAATTGATGCAGTGTACTTGTACTGATATTTTGTTGGGCTTATTTATGAAAAGTCAAATTTGTGAGGTTTTGGAGGGTTTTTTCTACTTCAGATTTAAAAATGTGAATGTTTTCTTATTTATTAAAAAATCGGAAATTAAAAAAACGCCATTGAATATAATTGTGGAAAAAAACTCACTTTTAGGGGCTGATTCACTAAGGGTCGAATATCAAGGGTTAATTAACCCTCGATATTCGACTGGGAATTGAAATCCTTCGACTTCGAATATCGAAGTCGAAGGATTTAGTGCAAATAGTGCGATCGTACAATCGAAGGATTATTCCTTCGATCGAACGATTAAATCCTTCGAATCGAACGATTCGAAGGATTTAAATCCAACGATCGAAGGAATATCCTTCGATCAAAAAAAGTTAGCCAAGCCTATGGGGACCTTCCCCATAGGCTAACATTGACTTCGGTAGCTTTTAGATGGCGAACTAGGGGGTCGAAGTTTTTTTTAAAGAGACAGTACTTCAACTATTGAATGGTCGAGTAGTCGAACGATTTTTAGTTTGAATCCTTCGATTCGAAGTCGTAGTCGTAGTTGAAGGTCGAAGTAGCCCATTCGATGGTCGAAGTAGCCCAAAAAAAACTTCGAAATTCGAAGTGTTTTTACTTCAAATGCTTCACTCGAAGTTAGTGAATCGGCCCCTAAATGTATGAGTTTGTAAACTAAAAAAACCTCAAATTTGTAAGTTTATAAGCTCAAAAAGATAGAGCATTCAAGTATAGTAAGAGGTCATCCAGTAGTAAAGCAGTAGCCAAAGGTATTTTATGAAAGTAAAAAAGTATTTATTAGGATATACTGTATGTAAGCCTAATGCATTTCATGCCTGAAGTGGCCTACGAGTGAAGCCTATTAGTAAATGCCCACTTGAAGCACAGATGACCTCTTACTACATTTGAATGCTCTATATTTTCCCCCAAAAAATTGACAAATCCTTGGACTGGGGGTTACCTTGTTAAGAGACCATCTTTTAATAACTTTTTTTGTTCTTTTGGTTTTTGATTTTTCACTATTTACTTTCCTATTTTAGTATTTATATGTTATGAAAGCTCTTAAAGACCCTTGAAAATCTTGAATTATGGAAATGGATAGTGATGGGGGAATTTATTCGGCAGGTGCGAATTCGCGGCAAAGTCCCGCAATTCACTGCCGGTAAATAAATTCGTGAAACTGCCGTGAAAATTTGCGTTAGAAAAAAAATGGACGCTGGCGCATTTTCGTACCCAAATTCAAACATCACTAGAAATGGCTTTAATTTTGCCTAGGACTCCCATTGACTTCTACACGAACTTGCAAGCTTTAAGATGCTGAAGATTAACATTCGAGTTTTTCACATTTTTTGTACTTATACCGAACATTTGAGTTTTTGAAAATATAACTAAAATTTTTTTAATTCTGCCAAAAATTCGAATTTGAACATTAATAAAGACCCCTTAGTCAACAGATAAACAGATATACAGAATCTTGAATTAAGAGAACCTTATAAAAGTGTTTTTCCCTGCATCCCCTTTTCAGTTAGCATCATGACATTTTAATATTTCATTTTTAATGGGAAACAAAGGACTTGATTAAGGAAAATGCATGGAGTGTAGATAAGAGTGTAAGAATTAGATTAACTTTCATTCATTTACAAGATGCCATATTAATACAAATGTCAGCATATAATTTAAAATTGTGGCTTGCATTAGAAATATTACAGCCTAGGCTCTAAATGTTATGTTACAGAACAAATGCTATTACTTCTTACTCAGTTACAGTTTGTGCCTTTGATTACATGTTTTCTTATTTAACACATGACAAAAAACTTGGTGTTACCGTGGCATATTTGTTACGTGTTACAATTTTGTACCAAAGAAGGTTTGTTGGAATTACAAAATAAATAATATGGCCACTAAAATCAGCAAAAAAGCAAAATTCAGGAGAGGACAGAATGTATAATTTTCAGGAATCTGCATTTCAGTTTTATGGAATACCTGACATATTTAGGGTTTTTTTTTTTTTATTAAAGTCAGAGGAAAAACAAACTTGATTTTTTTGTGATTTATTAAACCCAATGCTACTAAAAGTCTGAGTACTCCATCTCATATCTGCTGAGGTCATGTAGAGTCAATTGCAGATGTGCTGTTAACAATTGAAAGACATCATGATCTGCGCTGGCTTTCGTACAATAATCCGAATAATTTGTGGTTTTTGGGTGTCAAATCTGAAAAAAATCATACAATCCAGATTTTATCGATTCTTTTCCTGCACCAGATTTTTTCAAGTTCATTTATTAATAAATACAGTAAAAATGTGCATGGAGTTTGGTCAAACTGGTTTTAAGAAAATAGTAAGAAATTTCAGATTTTTGTAAATAACCCCCCTTAATGTTTTAACCAAACTCTTTATATCAGATTTCTCCAGGTCCTGCAATAGATTATATTCTTGCAGGAGATGATGGTATTGAGCAGATAGTGGGTAGGCAAATACAGGTGTGGGATGGTGGATAAGTAGGTTGAATTTGGTAGAACATTTTACTCTGGTTTTATAAAGTAGGCCACTCAGTCTACCACCAATCCTTGGAGGACTTTAGTCTAGTTGATACACAGTGCATGTAAGCGATTGCGCGTACTAGCTCCAACCCGCACCCCTTACCTGCAAGGCAGTTCAGATGATTAAAAAAAAAAAAAACTTCTTTTGGCTGTTTATATTCTTCCCAGGACACGGGCCCCTTCAGGGGTGCAGGGGCCAGGGACCCTGGTGCGGTTGCACAGTTTGCACCCCTGGTAGTTACGCCACTGGAAACCAAAGCTATCATTTGATTTCACTGTTAATAAAAAGTGTGCTAATCATAGTGGAAGTATCTGAGTGTTCTGTAACTGGCATTTTCATGTGTCCTCTATATATTCTTGTCTAATGGTTTATTTTTCCCCCGAATTTAAATTTTTAGGTTGACGTGTGGTCTTTAGGAATCACAGTAATTAGAAGGGCACAAGGATATCCCTGTAATTAAACCCCATTAACTGTGTGTGTACCATAATATGTATAGATGTGTTATTAGAGAGGCCATTGATGTGTTATGTTTCCTTTTTGGATTAATGCACAGTTTCTATTTGTCTTGTACATTAAGAAGCCACCTTCTGCTTAAAGTATTTTTATACTAAAGTATTTTTTTATACATTTTTTATGTTTACATTTCATCATGTGCTGTTTAATACTGTATCAACACAATTTTTTAGCAGGGAATATGCATTGCCTTTATTGTAAAGACTCTTTCCTTGGTGCTTTGCATTTTGCAAATTAGAATACTTAGGTGCCTAATGATGGAAGGTCACTAAAAGGTACAATCTAGACTGATTTCCAATTTCATTGAGATTTGGTTGCTTCCATGCATAGTTTTATTTTTATTTAGAGATATTGCTGGTAGAAGTTGTCAAAACATGTCATGGCATAACAGAATGAATTAATAACTAATGAACGGACATTACTAGGCTACTCCTCACAGAGACCTGCAGGTTGTTGATGGAATCTGAATTGACTTTATCGTTGGCTATGAAAAGTAAAGCTTCCCAATTTCTATTCATTTGCTCACTTGATTCATTACCATTATTTCTCTCTGGCAGCTTGCTACAATTAGTGATTTTATTTCTACACAGGAAACTGCTATTAAAATTGAATTATACATGTAACAGCAACAGAACCGATTAGTGAACGTGCACAAATCAAGATTAGGACATCTATCTAGGTTTTTGGAGAAATGGCTTATCCTATGAATTGTGATATGGGGGGGGGGGGTGCCATAATACACATATTAAACACAAGAGCCATGAATATCCTGTAAATTCTATTTGTATAAATGCTGCTTATTGATGGCATTAGTTATATTCGGAGCTTAATAATGTCATTTTTGTCTCACCGAAGCTTGTGTATTATAGGTATGGGACCTGTTATCCAGAATGCTCAGGACCTGGGTTTTCTGGACCTTTCCATAATGTGGATCTTCATACAGTAAGTCTACTAGAAAATCATGTAAACATTAATTGAACCCAATTGGCAGTTTTATTCTTATAGAGAAAAAAGGAAATACATTATTAGATTATTTGGATAAAATGGAGTCCACATATATAGCCATTCCTTAATTCAGGAATTTCTGGATAATGGGTTTCCAAATAAGGGATTCCATACCTGTACAACAAATAATGTACCCCCTGTTAAAAAATATGAGGATACTATAAGTCATCTCACAGTTCCATGACCTGTGCTTTTATATGGTCATGTAACCCTTGGTGGCTTATAATATCCTTATATTCCACTGTGTAGTGGTTCCTAAACTAGGGGATCTAGAATCTTGTGTGGGAGGCCCAGCCTAATATCAATTTATGATAAGATTTGCAAGTAATACTACTTGTGTCCTAGATACTTCTGTAGGCCCAATATAAAAGTCCAATAAGGTGGTGTTCGGGTGTAAATATATATATTTGCTGAACATGATAAATATGGAGCATGGCTTATATCAATGTGGCCCAGCCAAATGTTGGACTTCAAAGGCATACCTGAACCAGTACTTTTCTTGTCTGTCTCTTTAGTTGGAGAGGCTACTCATTTAGGCATAAGCATAACTATGTTGGTGCAGGGTTCAATACATTTGTCTTGTAGCCACAGTGTAGAGGAAGCAAAACTAGGAGAGCAATGTAGCACAATAATAAGCTGTGCCTCTTAAGTGGCAAATCATTGTTAATGTATTACTAGGTTCACTGTTTGTAAAGAGCACAGTGGAAAGTTTTTAATCCTTCCCTATTACTATAATAAATAGTTGTTCTCACATGCCCATTGCTCTTGGTTTGGTCTGAAAATAATAATATAATAAATGGTTAAGTCGGTTATAGAAATATGTGTTTATGGGGGTCTTTATCAGTCCGAATTTATCTCAATATTCTCTGCTACAAACTCCGATCAAATCCGCTTGGGTTTTTTACGCTTATTTATTATTATATTCTTCATCCGATTTTCACGATTTTGCTTTTTCATCTGATTTTCATGATTTTGATTTTCACACAAAATCTCAGATTTTTGCTTTAAAACTCTGGCATTGGGGTATTGCACGAAACCCAGTGCACATCAAAAAATCATTGGGTCTTCTCCCATTGACTTATATGCAACCTCAGCAGGTCTGACTTTTCCATCCTCGGGGGTTCAAGAGATTCTGAAAAATTTGTGATTTTTTAAAAAGTCTGATTTTATAAAAAAAAATCACACATTTTTCGTGATTTTTGCATTCAGAGTTTAGTATATAACCCCCTATAAGTGTGCAGGGACCATTGAATAAAATATGATAATAAAACTGTGACCAGCCATCATCCACAAGTTAGCCTCTGAGTCTTTTATTTGGGTAATTGTTGAAAGGGGGGGATTTTGTTATTCCTTCCCTGCAGTCTGAAGTGCAAATAGAGAGATAAACTATGGCTGTGTAATGCTTTTGAGTATGTAAGATTTGATATCTATCAGGTAATTATAAACAACAAAAAGAAGCCTATGTTTTGTTACTAAAGAACAACCTCCAACATATCCATCAATCCCTGGGACAAAGATAGATCCTAGAAAGACCAACATCTCAGTCTTACAGTCTTGCATCATATGGTGCAGTAATTCAGGGAGATTCAATTTGTCCATCCTCTTCTTGAACAACAATGGTGAGGTGGAAATGTACAGTAATTGTGTTAATTAGCTTCATATGTTGATATAAATGATATTTTATGCATATAAGTTATGGCTAAGTATCATCACAGCACAGTGACTGCATATCCACTTCTCTGTATCCCTGCTTTGTCTTTCTCTTTCGGTGCATAGGACCAAAACTTTTTATTTGTATAATTTGCAAACCACTTGGATGGAGGATGGCGGTGGGATAGCACAGTGTTTTATGTAATACAAAAAAATTGTTACTATTATCTATTTTACTCATCCCAATATCAGCATGACAACAGACTAGTTTGGAATAAAATGATGCATATTTGACACACTCAACCCTTCCTAATGGATTCTATTTCTGCTGCTGGATATTAACACAAATGTATAATAAAAGTCACAGCTCAAGATCATAAATATCCTAATAATTAACTGTAAAGTGCATCTCATCCTTGCAAATTATCACATTTCAGGTTTGCAGACAGTGTACATCAACAAAAACAATCTCTTCCTTGAGGTCATAATATTGTGCAGCTCACGGGGACCTATAAAAATACATAACTGACTGAAACAGACATAAAATTGATTTAGACAGCAGCGCACCGGGACTAACATAAAATGCTTTACAAGATACAGTATCTGGATGTATAGCAGTACAGCATGACTCTGCTACCCCCTCAGAATTATTCATCCAAATATAAAGCAACTGTACATTATTCTTGGCAAAACACAAAGGGCGAGATGTATAAAAGTGGATTATAGTATCCTCTGTCTGTATAAATAATGTTTCTGATAGTGCTGTCAAAAGTGGGGCACAATATGAATTAAATATGTGGATTATGCTGCCTTATTTAATGACATTTTCAGTCACTCCTTTCATTATGGTCGAAGAAATTGTGGTAAATATGTTATGCATGAAAGTTAATCTCCACAAGACTCATACTGAACCACAATACATTTTTTAATGCAGAATACATCTGGCTGAATTCATATTTTTGTTTCTCCTCTTTATAATACACAAGAGCCATGAATACCTTGTAAATTATATCCTTATAAACGGTGAGTAGTGATGTCATTTCTGTCACATGACTCACTGAAACTTGTGTATTATAATAAATAAAGTACCCCCAGTTGTAAAATATGAGGATATTAGAAGTTACCTCGGAGTTCCATGACCTGTATAAAAACACTCGGCCTTCGGCCTCGTGTTTTTATATGGTCATGAAACTCCTCGGTAACTTATAATATCCTTATATTTTACAAGAGGGGGTACTTTATTCACTATATAATCATTGGCCCCACACCCTAAATACTTAATACATAATCATGCATGCAAAAATAAAATACAATAAAATGTTAATATTACTAGAATAGAAGTTGCAGTGGCAGCTGTTGAGCACATAAGGTCTCATCTGTCATAGATCAGTGGGACATTTCAGGTTTATAGTATAATTTTAAAAATATTCTTGGTGCAACTCTTATTTTAGAAATTAAACCCTTGCCTTCCTTTGACCAAACATATTTGTTTGTAATTTTTACTTACATACAGCTTAGGGATGGAACAAAGATGTGATAGGCTGGAGGCTTTAGGGGTTATTGTTGCGGTACATGCACATTTCTGGTAGGTACAAAGACTTTGTCAGGTTGCCACCTGTCCGGATTTGACCCGGACAACCTGGTTTTCAAAAGGGCTGCCCAGGTCAAGACAGTCTGCCCAATTTTCCAAATAAGGAAAACCGGACAGCATCTCCCCTGATTGACATGGCGATCAGCCAATCGCTGATCACCATGTCATAGTCCCACCCATGTGATGTAGCATAGGAATTGTCAGACGGCCCCTAACTGCTGAGCAGGGAAACAATCATACTTATGAACAGCAGGGGGAGCCCCCCCCTTACTTCCCAGCCATGCAGAACTCAAGCAGCTTTGTTTATGACGATCCCTAAGCAGCCCAGACCACACTGAGCATGTGCACAGTCTTAGTCTTGCAAAGATGTTTAACAAAGTTACAAGATGGTGACCCCCTGTGGCCAACTTTGAAAGCATAAATTATTTGTTTAATTAGGCTTGTGGTGCAGTAAGTTCATGTTTATATTTAGTATACAAAATACAGCATTTCTAACCTTATTCTATTTTAGACTTTACATGCCCTTTAATGAATTGCCGTAGGCCTTTGTGCTCCATTTCGGTGCGCCGAGACCTGTAGCTACCCCCAAAAACCCAGTGGTGCCTGCATTCAGCAGCACTGTATTCATGAGGAGCAGGCATCGAAAGGGACATAGACATCCCCCAACTGTAAATGACCTAAGCTACCAAGACAGAACTGGCTTGCATCCTCCGATGCTGTTGATGGCTCATTGTGCTAGATTTTATTATTTCTTATTATCTGGCGCACAATGCAACCTGCAGCTAGACCATGGCACTTGCAATGGTAATTGACCCCTGCCTTCAAGGCTTATTACCTTCAGGGATCTATTAGAATGTTGTATCTACACATGCAAATGTCCTAACTCAACTTTTGTATAATAGTGCCCTTATTACCTATGCTTTAAAGTAAAAAAAAAAAAGGACAGGACATATATTTTAAATTAAACATTATCTCCATGAAATCTGATCACTGTACTAGCTTTATTTCATTCACATTTACATGAATTAGGAAATGTGTATTTATCATATCTACTGAATTTACACTTGCCATTTGTATCATAAAGATTTTCACAAAAAAAAAAAAAATCATATTAACAGCTTCAAGTGAAAAGTTATTTCGATAACCCAATACTAAATACAAAGGTGACATTAAAAGTTATCAACTTGTAAAATTTAAGTCATGCAGAATGCTTTCCCCTTAAAACTGCTTCCAGGCAACAAAGTTATTATCTTTGACATCTCAAAGTGTGGAACATAAAGGAACCCTATGATCCATATGCAGGAATCCATGTGTTCTTGTATAGGTCCTTATGAAGAAAATACATTGGCTGCATCAAGATACAAACAACATACATAAAGGATGCATTTTTAAATCTTCCTATGAATCATATTTTTTTAGTAATTCCATCTGCCATGGGCGTTTCTGCTCAGGAAAAAAATCTGGTATTTTAATTTTTTGAAACTCCTGTATACATTTTTTCATTTCTTCTTCAATGCTTGGTTTCTCACATACTTTCCTTTTAGAAAGGTTTGTTTCCCGGGACCTACTAATTAAGCTTTGAAAGAGCTCACTATTCCTACGTTTCTCTTGTGGTTGTACCCATTGGACATGGTTCTTCTTGGAAGGACGATCCAAAGTTAAGGTATTTGGTTGGTGAGTGGCCGATTGTGAAAGAGCGGGTGTATTCTCTTGGGGGGTGCTGGCTTCTGATTGGCTATCACAGCTTGATGTAGACAAATCATTACACGAAGCTCCACTTTCACTTCCTTTATCTTCTACTTTTTCTTGTTTTATTTCTTCGCAGTCCTGTTTTGTTGACACTGGTTTCTGTGGGGATCCTAAAAGAAAATCACATTTGGTTATTATTTGTGTGGATCATTTCTATGCAACAGAGCATTTTGAAAAGTAATATTATTCATCAGACAGTTCTAACATTGCACAGCACATCTTTATTACATGCAAACCACAAGTCAAAATATTTTCTCAAGGGTGGTGGGTCAAAGCAATATGTCATCCAGAAGTTCCATGGACACCTAGGAACAAATCTCCTTTAAAGGGCATATAAAGTCTAAAATAGAAGAAGGCTAGAAATGCTGTATTTTGGATACTAAATATAAACATGAACTTACTGCACCACAAGCCTAATCAAACAAATAATTTATGCTTTCAAAGTTGGCCACAAGGGTCTGTCATCTTGTAACTTTGTTATACATCTTTGCAATACTAAGACTGTGCACATGCTCAGTGTGGTCTGGGCTGCTTAGGGATCGTCATAAACAAAGCTGCTTGAGTTCTGCATGGCTGGGAAGTAAGGCGGGGGCTCCCCCTGCTGTTCATAAGTATGATTGTTTCCCTGCTCAGCAGTTAGGGACCATCTGACAATTCCTATCCACAGCAGTAAATGAAGGGAGAATGTCACTGCATACAGTCAGGTTTCTTATAAAACCGGTACACATTTTTTAATCAAAGCATATTAGAGATAGGTTTCTTTTTCATTAAAGAAAGTAAAAATGGGATTTTATTTTTTTGCCTTTACATGCCCTTTAACAAAATAGTTTCATAAATAGAAACCACACAGTGTACGAATGCAAAATGTCATTCCTGAAGAAGAGATATTTCACCCAGGAACATTCCATCTTTCAATGATCACATCAGTGGCGAGAATGGGGTTTTGCATTTAATTTAGCATGGGATTACAGAATGTTGTCCATACTTGCTCAGACGTTGTATAAAATACTGTTAAGTGTTAACATGGATGTGCATGTTTGGCCAATCAAAATCTGAAGTGATCACACCAAGGGGCACATTTACTAAGCTCGAGTGAAGGATTCGAAGTAAAAAAACGTAGAATTTCTAAATATTTTTTTGGGTACTTCTACCATCGAATAGGCTACTATGACCTTCGACTACGAATTTGATTCGAATGATTCGAACTAAAAATTGTTTGACTATTCGACCATTCGATAGTCGAAGTACTGTCTCTTTAAAAAAACTTTGACTACATACTTTGGCAGTTTAAACCTACCGAGGTACAATGTTAGCCTATGTTGACCTTCCCCATCAGTTTTCTAAGGTTTTTTTGATCATAGGATTTGCGGTAAATCCTTCAAATTCGATGTTCGAATTCGTAGGATTTTACTTCGAGGGTCAAATTCTAGGGTTTATTAACCCTCGATATTCAACTCTTAGTAAATGTGCCCCTAAATGTGAGCAAGCAAGAATAACCAAAGATCTCTGTACTGTTTGTGGGTGTCAATAACTGGTTGAGTAATACACACGATTGTACATCCAGCACATCCAATGAATGATCCAAACACACACAACTATTGCAGTAGAACCCCACAATTTGTCATGTAGGATGGGTGGTTGGTGCCCTGCTACTTGTATAGCTTAATAGGACAGATATCAGTCCTACCTTCAATTACCGGGCTGAGGCTGTGTCAAGGTCATCTTACCATATCTGGCCTATGATATGCTCAGCCAGAAACATGTAGGGAAACTAGTCAGTAAAGGCCCTAGTTAGACAACATAGCAATGGAAGCTACTGGGACATTCACCATTCGTTAACTTTTACTTAAAAAGCAATTTCACTCAATAATCTGAATTGAATGCACTTGCACTTACAAATGCCTTTAAGACCATTGAAAATATAACTAGCTGCTTTGTGTTGTACAGTATTATAAATCTCGAAATTCGAATTAAAACTCGAATCAAGTTTGAATAATAATAATAATTTTGACCCAAATTTTTTTTTTAAAAATTCTAATTTTCACTTTGACTTTGAACTTATCAAGGGTCGAATAGTAAATTCGAATTTGAAGTCAAATTTTTCTAGTGTCAAAATTCACACATTCAAATCTAATCCCCCTTTTCACATGTAAATTCGAATGTGAGATTTATCATACCTCGACCATGGAAACAGTCCTAATTTTTATATTTGTCACCTAAAACCTGCCAAGTCAATTTATCATTTATAAGTCAATGACTGATGTTAATAGCCTTCCTGACATTCAATTTTTTTTTTCGGGAGAAAAACTTGATTCGTACTAACCAAATACAAATCGAATACGATTTGGATTTTTGGGTCGGAACCATTCAATCGAATATTAGACATTGAAATATTTTCTTAAATAACCTCCCAGTCAAATTGTGAGTATATTTGTATTAAAAAATACAATTCACATGAATTTGAAATTCAACCTTATATAAATGGGCCTCAAAGTATAGGGATCCAAATTACTGAAAGATCCCTTATCTGGAAAACCCCTGGTCCAGAGCATTCTGGATACGATATGAACAGCACCACAATTGTAATAGAAGTTAAAATGCCTTTATTGCTCAAGTGACGGGCATTACCGCAACGTTTCAGGCCTCATTTGGCCCTTTTTCAAGCTGGTGGAAAGTGGCCACTGGAGAACTTGCACCCATCCAAAGAAAGTAAGAAGATTTAACAAGGTTGTGCTGACTATTTTTTTCTGCATACAGAGCATTCTGGATAACAGGTCCCATACCTGTATAGCATCTATCATCTATAACCCTAAAGGCTGATAATAATAATAATAATAGTAGCCAATAAAATTGTTTTGCCACCAAAATGGGTTTGAGTACAAGGTACTGTTTCATTATAACAGAAAAAAAGGACATTATTAAACTAAATACTGTTTATAATGAACTCTGTGGAAAATGGCCTTCCTGTATTCCTATAAGAGTTTTGGGATATACCCAGTAGACCAGGACAAATAGCTTTTAAAGCATTGAACAATGTTTATTGGAAAAAAAAGATTAAAGTCTGGGGATAGTTTTAATTTAACAAGTATTAAAAATTAAACATAAAAAAGCAAGCATATAAATTAAAAACCAATTACATATACATATCATTATATATATATATATTTATATATATATCTTATTTATTTATTTTTTTTAAACCGGCTACTCTTTTATACAGTAATAGTTTTTTTTTTTAAATAGATCAGTTTTAAGCTTCTCTGCAGTTATTTGTCTTTTTTTCTCTTCGTACTTCATGTTTGTGCGCATTTATTTTTGGCATCACTAGTGTGTGGCCCCATCCTAGCTTGCAATCATTATACCCACTTTATGTTTATAAATATGCAGCAGGGGATCCAGATTGCTGCTGTGTGTCATTGTGGACTATGATGGGCTCTGATGGTTCTCCATTTATATACTGCTGCTTTTTATATATTTCTTTTCATATAATCACAAAAAAGATTCTTTCAAGATTCTTTACAAACATATTTCGCATTGCTATCTGATTAAACATAATAACTTTTTCAACAACAAACATCCTCATAAGGTTCCTTTCTTCATATAAAATATTGTGAAGAAAATATACTTCTTTTAAAAGACACATTTGTGTTTTTATTTTTTATTTTTTTGACAGTCAGGTGATGTCCATTGACATATTTGTGTTTTTATTCATCTATAAAGGAGTAGATCAGTTGTAAGTTAACTATGTCACAGAACATGCAGATTTATCAAAATTCAAATTTCTAATTTTTTTTTTGTAAAAATTAGAAAAATAAATAAAAACTCAAAACTCAGTCACTTGAAATGTGAAAAATAACTAGATCACAGATACAAACTTTATATTCAGGATCAGATTGGAGCGTCCAGGCCCCCCCGGGGATGCAACTTCAAGGGCCCTCCTTATGAACTAGAGGGCCACTTTAGCGGCAAATCCCCCCCGCATTACATACCGCATATCTTTGTACTTTGTGGCTGTGATTGGGGAGAAGGGATGGTCCGTGTGGTGGGTGGTCTTGAGTTGGTAGAGCCCATGTAAATATAAGCTAGCTTATCTAATGCAAATGTAATACTTTAAGGGGCAGATTTATCAAGGGTCGAAGTGAGTTTTCGAAGTTAAAAACTTTGAATTTCAAGCTATTGTTTGTGTTCTTCGACTAGGGAATAGTCCAACTTCAATTCGAATTTGAAAAAAACTTTGAGATTCGAATATCGAAATTTATCATGTACAGTCTCTTTAAAACTTCAACCATTCGCCATCTAAAACCTGCCGAAGTGATGTTTTAGCCTATGGGGGACCTCCTAGAACCCATATGGAGTCAATTGGTGGACTTTGAGAAATCAACGTTTTTTTGGGGAAAAACTATGCATCGAAATAGATCGAATGCGATATTCCTTCGATCGTACGACCCAAAAAAAACGTTGACACTTCGGTTGTCCTTTTTGAAATCGAATTTCGAAGTTTTATCAATTCGAAACTCAACCCTTGATAAATATACCCCTAAATGTTCCCAACACTTACAGGCAGATTTATCAAGGGTCGAATTTCGAAGTAAAAGGAGTTTTTTTGAACTTGGAATAAAAAAGACCAATCTAAATTTATTAAAAAAATTTCTAGTGCATTTGATCAAATTCGAAACAAAGTATTTGCCCCAAAAAACTTAAATTTTTCAAAGTCCACCAAATTCTAGGAGGTCCCCCATAGGCTAAAACAGCAATTCGGCAGGTTCTAGATGGCGAATGGTGGAAGTCGAAGTTTAAAAGAGATAGGACATGATAAATTTCAATAATCGAACAGTCACATTTTTTTCAAATTCGAATAGAAGTTTGGCCTACACAAAAAAAACGGAATTCAAATTTTTTTACTTTGAATTTTTACTTCGACCCTTGATAAATCTGCCCCTAAACATGACAAAATCTCTACAGGCGTGGTCCAGACATGTAGCCAGTTGAGAAATGTGCTTCAGGCAGCAGCACCCGCAGGTTGACAGAGGAGGCAAAAAGCCACTCCTGGTAACTTTAAAGGAGAACTAAACCACCCAATAGTAAAACCCCCTACCCACTACCTCCCCCTCCCTGCTTCCCCTCTATAGGTAATTACCCCTGAATGTGCCCCTAATTCATTACTCACGTATATGTACAGAGTAAGTGCAGTGGAGCTCATGGGCGCCATCTTCCGGCTCTTCAGTGTTCTTTGGGTCCTCTTCCTTCACTTCGACATGCACAATTGCTACAAAACCAGAAGACTGCTCCAACTGTGCATGCGCCAATACAGTGTTCACTTACCGAAAAATACCAAAGAGCTGGAAGATGGCGCCCATGAGCTCTGCTGCGCTGACTCTGCACCTATATGTGAGGAATGAATTGGGGCACTTTCAGGGGTAATTATCTATGTGGGGGAAGCAGGGAGAGTAGTGGATAGGGTTTTTTTTTATTATTGGGGGGTTTAGTTATCCTTTAAGAGCTGATCCACTAGTTAGTGTATGTACATGAGCTAGGAATATTCCTCTGTTAGTTATCCAAAGCTGCTATTAGTTCAGAAGTGTCACTATCACTAATGCTGCTTACCCTTAGCTAAGCATTGGATCATTGGCTGTGCTCCTCACACGTGTTCAGAAATAATCCAAAACATTATCAGAATTAATACACAATCTGTGCCGTTTGGCATGACTTCAGTAGGCCTATTCTCCTGTATAAAATTAGATCACGTTAAAGCAGTTTATTCCACAGCCTGTGAAACTTGGGGTATTTAATTTTTTGTTTGTTTTCTGATCTTATTTTCCTCATCTTCTGCTGACAGACTGACAGTTACAACATCAATGGAACAGGCTGTAAAATCCGCTACATAATTACACACTAAGGGGCCGATTCTCTAAATTCGAGTGAAGGTTTCGAAGTAAAAAAACGTCGAATTTCGAAGTATTTTTTGGGCTACTTCGACCATTGAATGGGCTACTTCTACCTTCGCCCACGACTTCGAATCGAAGGATTCGAAGTAAAAATCGTTCGACTATTCGACCATTTGATAGTCGAAGTACTGTCTCTTTAAAAAAAACTTCGACCCCCTAGTTTGGCAGATAAAAGCTACCGAAGAAAATGTTAGCCTATGGGGAAGGTCCCCATAGGCTTGCCTAAGTTTTTTTGATCAAAGGATATTCCTTCGATCGTTGGATTTAAATCCTTCGAATCGTTCGATTCGAAGGATTTAATCGTTCGATCGAAGGAATAATCCTTTGATCGTACGATCGCAGAATTTGCGCTAAATCCTTCGACTTCGATATTCGAAGTCGAAGGATTTCAATTCCTAGTCGAATATCGAGGGTTAATTAACCCTCGATATTCGACCCATAGTGAATCAGCCCCTAAGGATTCTGGTGCAGGACTGACATGAAATAGTGTGCGAATCTACATGCCAGACGCTTAGACTGGATCTAAATTTTTCTTTGACAATGCAGAATAAATGTACAGGTATGGGACCTGTTATCCAGAATGCTCGGGACCTGGGGGTTTCTGGATAACGGATCTTTCCATGATTTAGATCTTCATACCGTAAAGGGGTGGTGTAACTTTTTTATGTTATAGAACAGCCAATTCTAAGCAACTTTTCAGTTGGTTTTCATTATTTATTTTATATTATTTTATAGATTTATAGTTATTTGCCTTTTTCTTCTGACTCTTTGCAGCTTTCAAATTGGCGTCGCTGGCTCCCTTCTAAAAAAAACATGCTCTCTAAGGCTACACTTGTATTGTTATTGTTACTTTTTATTACTGATCCATCTATTCAGGTCTCTCCTATTTATATTCCAGTCTCTTATTCAAATCAATGCATGGTTGCTAGGGGAATTTGGACCCTAGTTACCAGATTGGTTAAGATGCAAATTGAAGAGCTGCTGAATTAAAAGCTAAATAACTCAAAAACCTCCAATTATAAAAAATAAAAACCAATTGCAAATTGTCTCAGAATATCACTCTCTACATCATAGTAATAGTTATCTCAAAGGTGAACAGCGCCTTTAAGGGTGGTGGCACACGCTCGGATTCGGGGAGACTTCAGGCGACTTTGGAAAATAAAGTGATCCGAGTGCCATCCCGTCGGCGATTCACATTCTAGCAGGTGGGGAGGCATTTCAGGAGATTAGTCACCTGAAAAAGAGTAGATTTGTCACTGGGCGACTAAGCTCCCTGAATCGGAGTGTGTGCCACCACTCTTAGGGGCAAATTTATTTATGGTCGAATATCGAGGGTTAATATCGAGGGTTATGTTAAATCCTTCGACTTTGAATATTGAAGTCGAAGGATTTACCGCAATTCGTTAGATCGAACGAAAAAACGGTCGATCGAACGATTAAATCCTTCGAATCGTTCGATTCTAAGGATTTTAATCCATCAATCGAATGATTTTTCTTCGACCCAAAAAAGATTGCAAAGCCTATGGGGACCTCCCCCTTAAATTGTGGTCTTGATACTGAGAGTATGAGGCCACAAGTTAGCAATGGGCAAAATAATTTTGACAGCTTTCAACTTGAACAAATGCCCTTAGACTCTATTGTATTGTGCGGTGCAAAAGTTGCAGCAAAAAAAGTTTTTTTTAAAGGTTTTGATAAAGGCCCAATGCTGTGGTGTAACAATGTACCCTTAAGAGGGGCCCAGCATGCACAGCCACCCTGATCTGCCCATCGGCTTTTGTTCCTCTCTACAAGCTCTCAATTAGGAGGTTGGCCGGGAAGTGGAGATTTCCATTTAACTTTAGTGTTGTTCACCCCCCTGACCCTGGGGTCTGCATGCTCTATATTTAATCCACTGGCCCAATGCATTTTCAGTTTTGTAACATTTTTGATGAAGTGGGGCAGATTCCCCCATCATTAGCCACAACATAAGAGACAAATATAAAATTATTTTTTATAGATTTATGATGCCAATATACAGTATGTTATTCTAATGTAATAACATGCATGTAATCTAATGTTCATTAGCTTTAGGCGTAACTGATACTATTGTTTAGGGCCGGATTTCCACTAGGCCGCGTGATCTTAAGGAACGTCAATCGGTGCTCATTTCCGCTCTGGCGCCACTGGCAAGATGGCGGTGCCCATGCCACACACATGGCACGTTCTGATGCCAATGCATCAAAACATGTGCAGCGTCATGATGCGGGCGCATTACACGTGCTAAGCATCATGATGCCGGTGCATCAAAACGTGGAGCGTCTACGTGCAATGTCAATGCACAATGTCATCATGCTCATTTTGGCATGAAAATCTGCCCATAAAAGATGCAAGTAACACCAAAAAATTAAAGTGTTTTAAAGCAATGCATATATCATGTAGTGTTGCTCTGCACTGGTAAACCTGATGTGTTTGCTTCAGAAACCTAACACCCATCCCTCCACATTCGCAAGCAGCCCCGCCCCCTTCTGACCTTGATTCCTGATCTTGACTTGACTGTTACATTGACTAAGAACCTTGCCGCCTGAACTGACCTTTGCCTGGATTGACTACTCTACCTCTTAACCCCTTGGATACCGTGAGTTGTGTTTGGAACCTGCTGCTTCCTCATTGGTCCGCAACTCCTAGCGGAGGCTTCGGCCCTGACATCTAACACCCATCCATCTGCATTATGCAGAAGCATTGGGAAGCTGTGTGTCCCTAGTTCTCTATAGGGATGCGGCTGGATAGCATGCCGCCCTAGGCCCCGGGACTTTGTGCCCTCTCCACATCCATAACATATTGTAATTATTTCCATTGTTCTTTCTTTACTTATCTTGTGAGATCCAAAATAAAAAAAGCAATTAAAGCAATTTGGATAATATTAAATATTTACAAATAAAAGTAAATATGAGAGAACATAAATATTTGTTAATTAAGGAATATTTTATTACCTAAATAAGAAGGAAAACTAATAAGCCTTCCTTGTGGTATTCCAAGTGCAGCTTTACTACTAATTTAAAAAGAAAGTGCACATACTGAACATTGTTTATAGAGACACCTTTGGGAAATAACATACAAGACAAATTTTTGTCATGGGCCATATCTGGTCTCATAATAACAATGTTCAAGGCAGTAACTATTATGAAAAAAAAATAGGTAAAATGCATTCTATATGATGAATATTTGACAAAATTCAGAAATATATATATCACATTGATCAGCACCGATTCGAACCTAAGCGCCGCCTGAGGCGGCTCCTGCAATGCCGCCCCCCCTCGCCGACTTACTTGTCGGGAGGGGAGGCAGGAACACTAATGCGGAGAGCGCAATTGCGCTCTCTCGCATTAGTAAAGCCGAATTTCCGGTTTAAAAACCGGAAATTCGGCTCTTAAAGGTGCAGGAGCGTCTTTTTGCCGCCCCTGGAAACCGCTTCGGCGTTGCCGCCTGAGGCGAGCGTCTCAGCTCGCCTCATTGGCGGCGCGCCCCTGACATTGATGAGCAGCCATGAGTCTTTGAATATTATATACACTGTAAAACAAGTACCCTTAGCACGTGGCATAATTTTATCTAAAATATAAATAGGGGACCTTGGGTTTTCCGGAGAAGGGGTCTTTCCATAAATTGGATCTTCATACCTTAAGTCTACTAGAAAATTATGTAAACATTAAATAAACCCAATAGACTGGTTTTACCTCCAATTAGGATTAATTCTATCTTAGTTGGGATCAAGTACAATGTACTGTTTTATTATTACAGAGGAAAAGGAAATCATATTTTAAAATTCAGATTATTTGATTATAATGGAGTCTATCAGAGACAGGATTGCAGTAATTCAGACCTTTCTGGATAACGGGTTTCTGGATAACAGATCTCATACCTGTATTTATCCACAGAAAACGCAGGCTTCTTATTCTCATTATTGATGAGAATAATCAAAATAACACAGAAATATACTCCGGCCACCATCTATTCATTCCTATGGGATTTCCAAAAGTGTATTTATCAATGGGTGAAATTTAAAGTTCACCGTTTGATAAATACTCTTTTAAAATAAGAGGGTGGGGCAATTTTCCATGGTGAGCTCAAATCTCACATTTTGATAAATTTTCCTTTAAATCTCACTAAGGGGGAGATTTATCAAGGGTCGAAGTGAAAGTTCGAATTTTCAAGTTTATTTTAGTGTAATTTGACTAGGGATTAGTTAAAATTAGATTTTAAAAAAAATTAGAATTTCGAAATTTATCATCTACTGGCCCTTTAAGAATTTGAATACGACTATTCGCCACTTTAAACCTGCCAAATTGCTGTTTTAGCCTATGGAGTTGTTTGGTGGCATCTGGAATAATAAAATTCGGATGAAAAAACTCAAATCAAATTTGATTCGAGTTTGCAGGTCGATCCT